>NC_142368.1:9502500-9584638 GCF_059441175.1 Urocampus carinirostris
TAATAAATATTTGTTCAATTTGACTTTTGATTAATGAACTACTTTCTTCTATTATTCATTTATCTTTTAATTGATTGATTTTTCCTTTTCACTTTGTGGGTACGCCACCACTGGCTATGATTTTTGAACCCTTGTAGATTTTTCCAGATAGTTTGCTGGAGTGAAAGTTATTGAGTGTCTCATATTGACGATATCAATGCACAAAAGCTCAAAGAGCAAAAAAAAAACAAAGGGAAAAAAAACAAAAACCTGGATTCCGCACCTTGACTTTTTGTGCAACGGTCCTTTTCCAAAGTAGAAATCAAATAGTCCAAAATAAAAACAGTCCTAGGGCGCCCTCTGCTGGACTAAAGTGATACTACTACTACTACTATTTTCTGTTCCTTTGAAAACTGCTAACTTTCTTTCAAGATGAAACAGTCGAACACTCCAAAGTTGAAACTTTTATGCCAACTTTGTAACGAAGCGATGTTCAATAAAAAATACAAACGAAAAATAAAACGGTCTTAGGGCGCCCTCTCCTGGATAGTGATAGTACGACTACTCTCAGCTTCACAACGGAATTGTGTACAGTCTTGTTTGCATTGATTTAACATTGTTGGTGGCTTAGAGATCACGACGATGTAGTCAGTTGTGGACGCTTTTAACAATGAATTGTAATTGATTTGATTGATTAGTTGTTGCAGCCCTAATTGAATCTGTTCGTAGTGATCAGGAAGGGTTTTTTATGGGTATTTAGGGTTGGTTCACTTTAGTCCTTTTGGGAAGTATGAAATGATGTTCTTCTGCCTGTAAAATGCATCACATCCTTAATCTATTCAGGGTCTCTTCATTTTCCTCATGCTGAGGTTTTTGAGTTTTTCCTTGCCCTCATGTAGGTTTCAGATCAGGGGATGGTGTCATAATAGTCTGTAGTTTGCAATAGTCTTTGGTCTGTGCTGCTCTTTGAGACTCCTTGTGATTAAGGCTGTCACAAATAAACATGACTGGACTTGACTGAGGTCTTTGAGTTTTTCCTTGCCCTCATGTAGGTTTTAGATCAGGGGATGGTGTCATAATAGTCTGAAGTTTGCAATAGTCTGTGGTCTGTGCAGCCCTTTGAGACTCTTTGTGATTAAGGGTGTCACAAATAAACATGACTGGACTTGACTCAGGTTTTTGAGTTTTTCCTTGCCCTCATGCTGGTTTTACATCAGGGGATGGTGTAATAACATTCCGTAGTTTGCAATAGTCTGTGGTCTGTGCAGCCCTTTGAGATTCCTTGTGATTAAGGGTGTCACAAATAAACATGACTAGACTGAGGTTTTGAGTTTTTCCTTGCCCTCATGTAGGTTTTAGATCAGGGGATGGCGTCATAATAGTCTGAAGTTTGCAATAGTCTGTGGTCTATGCAGCCCTTTGAGACTCTTTGTGATTAAGGGTGTCACAAATAAACATGACTGGACTTGACTGAGGTTTTTGAGTTTTTCCTTGCCCTCATGTAGGTTTTAGATCAGGGGATGGTGTAATAACATTCTGTAGTATGCAATAGTCTGTGGTCTGTGCAGCCCTTTGAGACTCTTTGTGATTAAGGTCATCCCAAATTAACATGACTTGACTGAGGTTTTGAGTTTTTCCTTTTCCTTATGTAGGTTTTAGATCAGGGGATGGAGTAATAACATTCTGTAGTTTGCAATAGTCTGTGGTCTGTGCAGCCCTTTGAGATTCCTTGTGATTAAGGACATCACAAATAAACATGACTAGACTTGACTGAGGTTTTTGTGTTTTTCCTTGCCCTCATGTAGGTTTTAGATCAGGGGATTGTGTCATAACATTCTGTAGTATGCAACAGTCTGTGGTCTGTGCAGCCCTTTGAGACTCTTTGTGATTAAGGTCATCACAAATTAACATGACTTGACTGAGGTTTTGAGTTTTTCCTTTTCCTTATGTAGGTTTTAGATCAGGGGATGGAGTAATAACATTCTGTAGTTTGCAATAGTCTGTGGTCTGTGCAGCCCTTTGAGACTCTTTGTGATTAAGGTCATCCCAAATTAACATGACTTGACTGAGGTTTTGAGTTTTTCCTTTTCCTTATGTAGGTTTTAGATCAGGGGATGGAGTAATAACATTCTGTAGTTTGCAATAGTCTGTGGTCTGTGCAGCCCTTTGAGATTCCTTGTGATTAAGGACATCACAAATAAACATGACTAGACTTGACTGAGGTTTTTGTGTTTTTCCTTGCCCTCATGTAGGTTTTAGATCAGGGGATTGTGTCATAACATTCTGTAGTATGCAACAGTCTGTGGTCTGTGCAGCCCTTTGAGACTCTTTGTGATTAAGGTCATCACAAATTAACATGACTTGACTGAGGTTTTGAGTTTTTCCTTTTCCTTATGTAGGTTTTAGATCAGGGGATGGTGTAATAATAGTCTGCAGTTTGCAGTAGTCTGTGAAGCCCTTTGAGACTCCTTGTGATTAAGGGCGTCACAAATAAAAATGACTTGATTTGACTTCTCAAAGACAGGGGAATAAAATTAAAAGGTCAGCAGGGACACGATAACAGAGCAGCTAGCTTATCCGAGCCATTGAAGGGAGTACAGTCTGTATCTGTAGTCTGTTATAATTATAACTTTATCCTCCTTGTTTTTATAACCTTATATTCTCTGTTCCTTTATCTTCTTGGTTTCTTTTATCCTCACTGTTAATATGTGGAACTGGAGTGCCATGCCCAATTTCGTTGTCACAATATGTTAACCCATTTTGTAACCATGACAATAAAGGTATATTCTATTCTATTCTATTCTATTCTACCTGGACTCCTGCTCCGAATAATCCCTGCTGGGCGGCGGACAGGAAAGGCAGGACGGACACAAAGTGGTTTACGCCTGGAGGACAGAGAAGACAATTTGTTTTCGGATGCTATTTGTTTGCAATGGTGGGCCGCGATTTATACTTACAGCCCCACCAGCTCTGGGGAGAGATGCACATGGCATCCCCCGTCTGCAGCCCGCAAGTTGTGGCGCCGGTCGGGTCGGCCAGACGGCCTGGAGGAAAACAGAATTTCAGGGGTCTGGAACCTCATTGACCCAAAGAGCCATAAAAGCGAAATATTCCGATTTATTTATTTTTGAAGAAAGCCAGTAGCTCAGGAGTTAGAGTGCTCGTTTTGAGATTGAGAGGTCGCAGGTTCGATTCCCGGCTCCTCAGCGTTATATGTCAGAATGTCCTTGGGTAAGACCCTAAATACCTAATGCACAGGTGTGAAACAGGTGGCCTGCGGGCCAGATCAGGCCCGCTAAGGGATTGAACACTCAGAGAAGCGCAAGAGAAAAATAAGCTGCAGGTTGAAATATGTTAACTTGATTTTGCCAAAGCCAGGTGCCTCGAACAAAGACACTGTACTTGTATTTCTTTTTCTCTCTCTCTCCACCCCTTTTCTCCCACTTTCTGTCTCTGTCTCTTTCACCCTCTGTGTCTCTCTTTTTCCCTTCCTTTTCTAACTTCCTTTTTTCCTTTTCTCTCTTTTCTCTTTCTCTCTTCCTACCCTTCACGCTTTCTTTTCTCTTTTCTCTCCTTCTGTCTTTCCATTTTTATTTTTATTTCTTTCTTCCTCTCCCTTTCTTTTCCCCTCTCTCATGACTTTTTATCCCTTTTGTTTCACACGCTCTCTCCCTCTCTTTTTTTCTTTCTTTGTCTCCTCTCTCCTTTTCCCTCCCTCTTTCTCTTATTTCTTTTTTTTCACTGGCCCCCGAGTTAAAATGAGTTTGACACCTCTGCCCTAATTCCTCCGATAAACAGGTAGATGCCCTACATGGCTGACACTGCTATCGGTGTGTGTGTGAATGGGTAAGTGTGAAGCACATTGTAAAGTGCTTTGGGGGGTCTTCATTAACTTGAAAAGCGCTATATAAAACCATTTACATTCATGTTTTAAGATAATAATGCCAGAGCCAGTGTCCCATGTTAACAAATATACAAGTTTGATCTCCTTCACACCAGGGGTGATTTTAGGATCAGAACTGAGTGGCTAGAGTGTCTGGTTGGGTTTTTTTTCTTCTCATTTCTTTAAAAGGTACATTGTGTAAAATTTGACCAGTATACGGCACTTAATTGTTCAATGCGAGCAAAAACCAGAGCAGAATGAGCATAAACAAACATGGCGGCGACTTCTAGGTTTGTATTCAAGTATGTACAAGAAACACACGTTTCTGGACGTATAATTAAAATAAATAACATTGGTATGATAATTCATGTATTTTTGCCTATTAATCAAATCCACATTTCTTTTTTACCACGAGGAAACACTAAATATCACACACTGTACCTTTAAAGTGATTTCAGTCAATATTTTTAATAGACATTTTGTTGTGTCGAGCAGGGTTTCCAGTTTTAAAGTTTGTTATTATAAAAAAAATGTTTAAAGGATTTAAAAGTTCGCGGCAGAGTGAAAATATAATAATATTTTTATAATTTAGTAGAATTATAGAAATGTCAAAAACGTTTTGATTTATTTTGTGCTGATATTTTTATTAGTAATATAAGAGACAGCCCAAAACTTTCTGCAGCTTTTTTTAAATTGTTTTCTTAATTTCTTTTTTCCTTTCTTTTTTTCTGTTTTCTTCTATTGTTTCTTTCCCCCCTAATAAAATGACTACATTTTTGCAGGCTTGGGGAGTAACGGAACTCATGGAACGGCGAAAATGATGTTGGCAAGCTGTTTGGATTTATTTTCATTTTGTTTCTGTCGCATTTGATGTTAGTTTTGCCAAAGATCAAAGAGATCAAAGCCAGGAGAGAAAGCTTACCACGTGTTGTGAGTCATAATCTTTTTTATATTTAGTTTCTTTTGTCTTTTATTAGCATATATTATTGGAGTAATCCAAAAGTAATTGAAAGTAATCCAGTTAAAGTAACCCTACCCAACCCTGCCAGTGGAGTATGCTGCCTTTTTTGTTTTGTGTTCCTTTTTCCATTTTTTATCTAGTGTCTTCCATTATATTTAAGCTTATCTTGTCCTTTATTGAGGAAAAGAGAGTTTTAAAAATGCGATCATTTTTGGGGGTACTTGGGTTAAATTTGACGGTGCTTGAGCACCCCCAGAAACAGGCTGGTTACGCCCATGCTTCCCACAGTTACTTAAGATCGTTGAGGCTCATTCCTAAATAATGACTACAAAACAAAGTTCAAGCAGTTTTTGTGTAAAAATGTCAGAATTAAACTGTAAATGAAAAGTTTATGGATGTGTTTCCTTTGGGAGAATGAAGCCTGCACTAGGCCTCCCCAATCTTGGCCCTAGACTGCTGTTTTTTTTCAAAAGCTGACCATGCGCCTTATAATACAGTGCGCCTTATATACGGATCAATATTAAGTCGCTAACTAAGGCAAGCAGCCGCCGACTAGATTTTCCCCCGAAGGCGAAGTCGTCCGCGGTGTATGCTGGAATTTATATACCGGCGTTTCATTTCCTAACCAATGTGTCAATCATCATTTGAATCAGTCACTATTGGCTAAAGTTATTCGGAGGTAAAGGGGGCGGATCCTTTTTATCATTTACAGGCTCGCATAGGCTAAAGGGGCGAAAGAAAGCCTTCAATTGGCCGAAAAAGATGAATGTGAATCACACGTTGGGTTGCACTACGGCATAGAGAAAACAATTTTTACTATTCTGTATTTGTAAATATTTTACTCTCCTGGATTTACTACACTCACGGTTGTAAGAAGACCATGGTTTCGTATCATTATTGAATATGATGGCTGCAAGAGAACTTAGGTGAGCTATGCGGCTTTATATTTTCCCGATATCTTGTTTTAGAACGATCTTGATGTTTCTGTGATGAGTTTATTTTTATACTAAATTCAATTCAAAGTGTTTATTGTCATATGCAAAGTAAAGAACCCCGTTTCCCCGCACAATAAAATTCTTGCTTTGCTGTCCACACAGTTGCCAGCAAAAAATAAAATGGAAACTAAGAAATGTTTGGCTTTTCTTGAATTCCGAGACTTTAACCTTCCGAATGATATTTGGAACGATGCATTTGAGTGATTGGTGATATCGTACAGACACCGTTTCCGTACATGTCTGAGACACGTATTTGCTTCTTTGCAAGCTTTGGGAATGTTAAGGGGGTAAGCAGTTTGACTGAACTATCTGACTGTTTTGTCGACGTTCCCATTGTAGCGCCTTATCATCCGGTGCGCCTTATGTATGGAAAATATAGGACCAAAAACTATTTTTGGGGGGTGCGCCCTATAACCCGATGCGCCTTATAGTGCGGAAAATACGGTATATAAATCAAGTAAACTGGAGAATGGAAACATCTAAGAGATGATTGTGACAATCAATGCAGATTTTTTTACGCAAGCGGAACAGCTGAAAGTCTGTACCATCGAACACGTTTAAGGATCATCACTATCCTCTCACCTGAAGTCACCATCCATCCGAACTGCAGGGGCAGACCCCACAATGGATTTTCGGTTGCGCCGGGGCCCATGGAGCCCATGAAAGGGTCGCTTCCGGCAATCAAGAGCCGGTACATACTCATGCGGTGCACGAAGTTCCACGGGTCGGGGCTCACGATGCCGTTCTGCACAGGTAGGTCGCTCACCTGGGCTGCCGTCTGGGCCCACATGATGGGGGCGCCGTTGTCCAAGATGACGGCCGAGTAGGCCGCGGATGCCGCCAGGGCCAGGAGGAGACAGGAAACCGTCGGACGCTGCATGGCTGGGACAGGAACGATCTTGAAGAGGAAGCGAGAGCGAGGGACTCTGGATTGAAGCTGGCTTTTGTACCTTTCTCGCTCATGTTATCAAAGACACGATCCACGTGACGTTTGGGTCAGCGGACCTGACGGCCAGATAAGAGATGTTTGGACAAAGCCATAGGGACTATTGACGTAGAGATCAATAAACAGTCTGAACTGTTTGAGCCTGAACTAGTCAGGCGAACTCTTTGTTACTTCTTCGGCATTAACGGTTTTTGAAAGTGATTACATTTGAACTTCTTGGAACTGTTTTTAAAGATGAGGCGGTATCAATGGACCAGGTTGAATAAGAAATGTTATAGTGGACTTCTCTTTGGCCCAGGGGTCAGATGATAGAAAAAACACTATCACAGGGGCTGGAGTAGTAAATTAAAGGCATCAAAAGTGTGCCTTAGGTGGAGACAATGTTCCCTGTAATTTTCCTTACGGGTCTGAACGTTCACACAAAGTCGGTGAGCAGCGCTTGAAACAACAGTGAGCAACGGCAATCCCAAGTGTGGCAACTAAGTCATTATCAAACATGTCCAAAACTTGACATCAAGTTACATTTCGCTGAGTTTCCGGCAATGCAAAATGATTTTTCTCTTTTGAATGAATTGACTCATGTACTATTGCAAAGCTCGTACGGCCTACAAACGTAGTTTGTTCTTACAATTCTTTCACAAGATATCCATTTCTTTTTATTTCCTAATATTATTTGTCACATATTATTAACATTTTTGGGGGCTTATTTAGTCCTGCACGGTTGTCATGGCGCCCAGCTGGCCCCGCCCCTTGACACCGGCTGAGACGCATTGAACTGATTGCTTGTGGAGTACTTAAACGCTCCTTTTGGGACTTTAAACCTGTTTTGTTTTGTCTTTGGTCCGTTTGTGTGTTGGACAACTTTTCTTTCCTAATTAAAGTGACAGATCTTCTACGCGTATGAGTTCCGACTCCCTGCTTCCCGGTCAGTTTTGTGAGACAAGGTTTCTTCATTCTCCTAATGCTGAGGTTTTTGAGGGCAGCACAGCAGCGCAGTAGTTAGCACATGTGTAGCACAGTTCAGCGGTCATGGAATCAAACCTTCCTGTGTGGAGTTTGCATGTTCTCCCTGTGCTTGTGTGGGTTCACTACGGGCACTCTATTTTAAAAGTTTTATTTAATAATCAAATTATCATTTTATTTTGTTATTTCTGATTAGCACTGCAACAGGGGGTTACACGAGAGACGTTTTCTTCAAAGTCCAACGAACTCCAGCAGAGTTCCATACTGTCAGTAGACCGTGGATAGTACCTGACATGCACTCAAATACAAACTATTACGCAAGGCCGATGTCCATGACCACGCAACATACTTGCACTTTCTACCAAGAAGATGACAGCAAACCACTTACATTGTTTTATTTTGGTTTCCCTATTCAGAGTTGGATTTTGTTTGTCATTTGTTAGATACACCCCGAGATATTTTTTGGTATTTTTATTGAGGTATTTGATCAATTTCAAATGACTCTCACATGTGCGGTCCCTTCTCAAGGTTTCTTCATTTTCCTCATGTTGAGGTTTTTGAGTTTTTCCTTGACCTCATGTTGGTTACAGATCAGGGGATGGTGTAATAGTGGTCTGAAATAGTAGTCTGTGCAATAACCTGTGCAGCCCTTTGAGACTCTTTGTGATTAAGGGCTATACAAATAAAAATGACTTGACTTGACTTGACTCATCTATAGCCAAAAGTTCAAGGTTCAAGGTTAGACCGGAAGCTAAAGAGATTTTATTGTTTAATCAGAGTAGTGTAATCAGCCAATTCACTTATTATTATATCGGTGTCTAAAATATTTAGTTTTAAATATGTAACGTCTCTGATGCAATATGCGTAAGGTCTTTATCAAAATATATGGCAATATATGGGGCGGCAGTGGCTCAGGAGGTAGAGAGCTCGTCTTGGGAACAGGTTCGATTCCCGGCTCCTCCGTGTTACATTTCGAAGTGTCCTTGGGTAAGACACTGAACCCCTAATACCCCCAATAAGCAGGTTTGCGCCTTGCATGGCTGCACGGCCACTATTGGGAAATGTGAAGCACATTGTAAAGCGCTTTGGGAAGTCTTGACTTGAAAAGCGCTATATAAATGCAGATCATTTCATTTCATTTCATAAAACATTGAGCAATTTAAAATGCGTATGAAATAAAAAGTTGGAGATTAATGTTTTAAAAGACTGAGCAATGTTCCAAAATCAGGTTTGAATATTGATGACTGTAAAATATAAGTCAAAGCTGTCACGGTTGCCCATTACCCTCACTTGGCCCCGCCCGTTTGGCGCCAGCTGCTGCTCGTGGCCTGATTGGCTTCCCTCCTGTTTAAACTCAGTGCTCTCATTCACTCCTTGTCAGTGGGTCAACGAACCTCTGCACTTGCAAGACTTGTATTTCGACTCTGTCCAGTATCTTGCTCCAGTCTCAAGTGTCCGGTATCGATCCCACCTGTCTCGTCCTGTCCGGTATCTTGCTCCAGTATCCAGTATCCGGTATCGATCCCGTCTGTCTCGTCCTGTCCGGTATCTTGCTCCAGTATCCAGTATCTGGTATCGATCCCGTCTGTCCCGTCCTGTCCAGTATCTTTCTCCAGCATCCGGTATCGATCCCGTCAGTCCCGTCCTGTCCGGTATCTTGCTCCAGTCTCCGGTATCCAGTATCCATCCCACCTGTCTCGTCCTGTCCGGTATCTTGCTCCAGTATCCAGTATCTGGTATCGATCCCGTCTGTCCCGTCCTGTCCAGTATCTTTCTCCAGCATCCGGTATTGATCCTGTCAGTCCCGTCCTGGCCGGTATCTTGCTCCAGTATCCAGCATCTGGTATCGATCCCGTCTGTCCCGTCCTGTCCAGTATCTTGCTCCAGCATCCGGTATCGATCCCGTCTGTCCCGTCCTGTCCGGTTTCTTGCTCCAGTATCCAGTATCCGGTATCGATCCCGTCTGTCCCGTCCTGTCCAGTATCTTGCTCCAGGATCCAGTATCCGGTATCGATCCCGTCTGTCCCGCCCTCTCCGGTATCTGCTCGTGTATCCTGTATCTGGTATCGATCCCGTCTGCTGTGTCCCGTTTCGATCTCTTCTGCCCCGAATCGCTGGCATTTGTGTTCACGCGCATGACTGCCCCGTTCCCGTAAAATAAAGCTTGTGAGAAAACGTCACGCGTCTGGGTCCACCATTTGTTCGGGTTCTGACAAAAGCCAAAAGAAACATAGCAATCTTGTCACAATTATAGCTAACTATCCCATTAATATGTGTACAATAATACAGGCAACAGTTTATTTTTATGTGTGGCAATATCAACGGCTTACTATGAAAATAAACTTGTGCAACAACTCAGTGCTCTCATTTTTTCTTTGTCGGTCCGTCAACGAACCTCTGCCCCGCAAGACTTGGGTTTTGACTCAGTCCTGTTTCCTGTTGGCATTTCCCGTCCGGTATTGTTCCCGTTTATTTTTTTCATGTTTAATATCGGTTTCTAGTTTTGTTTCCGCCTATTTTTGTCCTGTTTATTACTATCTCCAGTTTCTGTTCCCGTCTAGTTTGTTCTGCTTATTTTCGATATCCTGATTCATTATCTATCCTGTCTGTCCCGTCCTGTCCGGAAGCGACCCCATCAGTCCGATAGCAATTCGGGCAATTGGTATCGATCTCGTCGGCCTCTGGCTTCCTATCATTTCACGCCAGACTGCTGCCTAGCGTGCATGACTCCCCATTTCCCGTTAAAAAAAAGGCTTGTGTGAGTAACGTCACGCGTTTGGGTCCTGTTCCTGTTCTGGTTCATGACATTAAACATTTTTCAGTCTGCAGTAGCCCAAATATTCATGAACACCAAAGCAAACCTAATGAAATCCATGGACCTAAACAAGTCATTGGCATAAAAAGAAAATATAAAAGTACAGGTCGGATTTTTCCTCGTAAAGAGGCTTCACAGTGTTCTCTCCTGCATGCATGAAATACATGTCGGGTATGAAATACAGTACCAATAGAAAATAAAAACAAAAGGCCAGTGTGTCATATTTTTATTGAAGAGAACACGTTAACATTTTAAACAAACTGTGCAAGTAATCCAAATTACAAGACAAACATGCCAGGGGGCAACAAATAAATTACATAAAAATAGAAAAATACTTAATGATATTATTCGTTTTAATGACCCTTTGGTTGGGACCTTTATAGACAAAATGTACTGTCGTTAAGTTTAGCTATGATGACAATAAGATTGACGATAAAGGTTTATTTTGGGTTTAATTAATACATCTCAGTCATCAGGGTTGGGTAGGGTTACTTTAACTTGATTACTTTCAATTACTTTTGGATTACTCCAATACCAAATATGCTAATAAAAGACAAAAGAAACTCAATATGAATAAAATGATGACTCACAACACGTGGTAAGCTTTCTCTCCTGGCTTTGATCTCTTTGATCCCCGGCAAAACTAACATCAAATGCGACAGAAACAAAATGAAAATCAATCCAAACAGCTTGCCAACATCATTTTTGCCGTTCCATGTATTCCGTTACTCCCCAAGCCTGCACAAAATTTAGTAATTTTATTCATATTTACTTTCTTTTGTCTTTTATTAGCATAATTTGTATTGGAGTAATCCAAAAGTAAGTGAAAGTAATCCAGTTAAAGTAACCCTACCCAACCCTGTTGTCATGTTATAAGCTATAAAGTTACAAATTTAAACCAGGATTTTTTGACCAAGGGCCTGTGCCAAAATAAACGCGTCACAGTTTCAGGATGAGCAAAACCAAATTTACATTTTTACACTGATATCTTTTGAAAGTAATATTGCAATGTGAACTTTGGAAGGGTAAATCTTTAGGAATTATTTTAAACAAAATCAAACGGCAACTCAAAGAGAAACGTTTGATTCTCGCATGGTGACGTCACACACAGGGGCGGAACCACACGAAGTCGTAGAACGTTAGATTATTTTTCAAGTTAATTTATACAAAAGTGTAATCATGCAATATATATATATATACATATATTTAATTCAATTAGAATTAATAAAATAAAAATAATCACAAGACCATTTTAGAGGGCCGTGATTTTGAACAGGCTCCAACGTCACGTGTTAGGTGGAGACCAGGAAGTAACCCAACGAGAAAGCTGCGAAGGTAAAATAAACAAATATCTTAAATACATTTTTTAAACATACTCTAAATTATAAATAGCATTTATTGCGATACTGGAATGTATTATGGTTTGTTAGTGTGGCAGGGGGGCGTGAAAAAAACGCTTTGTGTATGTCTGGAAAAAACAAAACGGCTTTAACTTCAGTTTGGCGTAACTTGACGTTAAATCATGAGGACACATTAACAAGTCATTATGAAAATGTCTGTTATTTTCTCGTTAGCCTCCTCATTTCCTCCCTGTTACGACTTTAACCAAATATAATCTGTTATGGAGAGAGAGACAAACTCTGTCTGAAAGAGTCCTTTTGAGTCAGGCCAACTTTGAAAGCACTTGATTGAACTATTTCACGAAATACTATTTGATGGTTGAATGACCTCTTTCTCTTCTTTCAGTTCTTCATTATGGCGTACCAGGCTGGTTTTCCGGAGGAACCTAATGCTTTGGTTCAAAACATTAGCTCCAACATCCAGAGACTCTCCCTGCTGAGTAATTCAAACACACACACACTATTCTATGAAATGAAAATGAAATGATCTGCATTTATATGGAGCTTTTCAAGTCAATGACTTCCCAAAGCGCTTTACAATGTGCTCCACATTTCCCAATAGCGGCCTTGCAGCCATGTAAGGCGCTAACCTGCTTATTGGGGGTATTAGGGGTTCAGTGTCTTACCCAAGGACACTTCGACATGTAACACGGACGAGCCGGGATTCGAAATGGGATCCCTTGATCCCAAGACAAGCGCTCTACCTCCTGAGCTACTACCGCCCCATATATCTAGATGTTCTAAATTATATGATCTTTCAAAAAAAAAAAAAATGGAGTATAGTGTCATCCATACACACGAGCTTAATTCGTTGCAAAATCATACTTGTAGCTGCTTTTTTTCTCGATATGAAATCATTTTCAACTAATCGACCCATTTCATGTCATGTCAAGTCAAGTCATGTTTATTTGTATAGCTCTTAATCACAAGGAGTCTCAAAGGGCTGCACAGACCACAGATGATTGCAAACCACAGACTATTATGACACCATCGCCTGATCTAAAACCTGCATGAGGGCAAATAATACATAGATATTGTCAACATAAAATATAGGTTATTCATATGCTATAGAATAGAAGTGTGTTTTAAGTTTAGATTTAAACATTTCCACTGAGGTTGCAGATCAAATCTCAGGGGGGAAAGTTCCACAGCACTGGGGCCTGATTGGAGTACGCTCTCTAAGTCATGTTATTTGTATAGCCCTTAATCACAAGAAGTCTAAAAAGGGCTGCACAGATCACGGACTATTGCAAACCACAGATTAATATTACACCATCTGATCTAAATCCTATATGAGGGAAAGGAAAATCTCAAAAACCTCAGCATGAGGGAAATGAAGAAACTTTGAGAAGGTTAAGGATGTGATGCAATTTAGTTTGACTCACTGCTGTTGAATTAACATCATTTCAGACCTCCCAAAAGTACGAAAGTTAACCAACCTTAAATAGCCATTAAAAAACATCTCCCCGAACACTACAAACACATTCATTTGGGGCTGCTAATCAATAAAATCAATTACAATTCATTGTTAAAAGCGTTGGCAACTGATTGCATTATCGTGATTTCCAAGCCACTAACGATGTTAAATCAATGCAAACAAGCCTGCACACAATTCTGTTGAGAAGTAGTATCACTAGTCCGACAGAGAGCGACCTAAGACGGTTTTTATTTTACTTTTAAATCATTTTTCATTAAACATTGTGTCTGTACAAAGATGGCCTAAACGTTACAACTTCCATCCATCCATCCATTATGTGCACCACTTATCCTCAGTCGGGTTGCGGGGGTGTTGGAGTCCATCCCAGCTATCTTCGGGCAGTGGGCAGGGGACACCCTGAAATGGTTGCCAGACAGTCGCATGGCACACAGAAACAAACAACCAATCGCTCATTCACACCTAGGTAGAATTTGGACCGGCCAATAATCCTGAGATGCAGGTTTTTGGAATTTGGGAGGAAACCGGAGTGCCCCTAGGAAACCCACGCAAGCACAAGGAGAACATACAAATTCCGCACAGGAAGGCTGGTAGCTGGATTTGAACCCACAACCTCAAAATTGTGCCGCGGACGCACTAACCTAGCTGCAGTGCCACAAAATCAATAGTAATAGGCCAAAAACTCACTCGCTCATTCACACCTAGGGTTAATTCAGACCGACCCATTAGCCTGACATGCATGTTTTTGGGATGTGGGAGGAGCCCCTTGCAAGGACGGGAAGAACATGCAAACTCCACACAGGAAGGTTCGATCCCATGACCTCAGAACTGTGCCGCATACGTTGCTGTTTCATTTCGTGTAAGATAATTCATAAGATTTACCCCTTCCAAAGTTCACATTGCGAAATGACTTGCAAAAGATATCAATGTAAAAAGATCATTTGGTTTTGCTCATCCTGAGACTCTTAACGCGTGCTTCTTTACTGTGCAAGTGACTATAAACACTTTGATTGGATTGAATTTAAAAATAGACTCATCAGAGAATCATCAAGATCAGTCTGAAGCATGATACTGGGACAATATAAAGCCGGAGTAGCTCATCAAAGTCGTCTTGCAGCCATCACTTTCAATAATAATACGCAACCATGGTCCTCTTACATCCGTGAGTGTAGTAAATTCAACGTGTAAAATATTTACATACCGTATTTTCCGCACTATAAGGCGCACCGGGTTATAGGGCGCACCCCCAAAAAATTGTTTTTTGTCCTATTTTTGACATACATAAGACGCACCGGATTATAAGGCGCTACAATGGGAACGTCGACAAAACAGTCAGATAGTTCAGTCAAACTTCTTACCCCCTTAACATTCCGAAAGCTTGCAAAGACGCAAATACGTGTCGAGAACACGTGCAAATGCGGTGTCCGTACGATGTCACTCAAATGCATCGTTCCATCATTCGGAAGGTTAAAGTCTTGGTATTCAAGAAATGCCAACCATTCCTTAGTTTCTATTTTCTTTTTCGCTCGCAACTTTACTGTATATATGACAATAAACACTTGGAATTGAGTTTAATTTAAAAATAGACACTCCATTCCATCCATTATCTGCACCGCTTATCACAGAAACATCGAGTTAAGTTTGAAACAAGATACAGGGATAATATATATAGCCAGAGTAGCTCACCGAAGTCGTTGTGTTCATAATAATGTGCAGCCGTGGTCCTCTTATATCCGTGATTTTAGTAAATCCAGGAGAATAAAATATTTACGAATACAAAATAGTAAAAAAATGCTTTCTGTATGCCGTCAGCCACGTGCTATACGCATTCAATTTTTTTTCGGCCAATTGCAGGCTTTGTTTTGCCGTTCAAGCCAATGCCAGCCTGTAAATGATAAAAAGGATCCTCCCCTTGACCTCCGAATAACTTTAGCCAATAGTGATCCATTCAAATTATGATTGACACATTGGTTAGCCAATGAAACGCCGGTAAATAAATCCCAGCATACACCGCTGACTACTTGGCGTTTGGGGGAAAATCTAGTCGGCGGCTGCAAGTTAGTTGCAAGACTTTGCGAATTAATTTTGTTCCATAAATAAGGCGCACTGTATTATAAGGCGCATGGTCAGTTTTTGAAAAAAAAAATAAAGGCTTTTAGGTGCGCCTTATAGTGCGGAAAATACGGTACTTCAAAACACGCAAAAATGCCCACAAATAAAAGAAAAATCAGCCGAGAAGCATCTGCATCGATGGACGTTGCTTGCTGTCTGTTTAGCCCCATAATTCCTGTTTACAGATACAGACTAGGACAAAATGTTTTCTCCATGCCTTAAAACAACCTAACGTGTGATTCACATCTTTTTCGGCCAATTACAGGCTTTGTTTTGCCCCGCTTTAGCCTATGCAAACCCGTAAATGCTAGAAAGGACCCGCCTCCTTTTTCTCTGAATAACTTTAGCCAATAACGACCGATTCAAATGATGATTAACACATTAATTAGGAAATGAAACGCCGGTATATATACCCCAGCATACACCACAGGCTACTTCGCCTACGAGTGAAAATCTAGTCTGTGGCTGCTTGCCTTAGTTGCAAGATGTTTTTCCATATATAAGGTATGAGGCGCATGGTCAGGTTTTGAAAAAAATAAAGGCTTTTAGGTGCGCCTTATAGTGTGAAAATGTGGTACTCTACCGGTACAACCAAGGCAGGAAGCGCATGAGAAAACTGGACTGAGCTAATGGCACTGAGCGGTCTCGAGCCGTGGCCTGGTGGTCTGCTCGTGAACTAGATTTTCCTTTTTAAAGCGACTTTTGTAAAAAAAAAAAACAAAAAAAAACTAGTGTGCCGAAAACCTCGTGTGTATGTGTGTAGAGGTACTTGTGTAAAGGGGTGCCACTGCATTAAACTCCCAACAAACTTGGTTTGAAGCATCAGAGTTGCAGAGGGTGCTGTCGCTGCTTGGAACCGATCAGGACAGCGAGCAACTGCAACAAAGTCTGTAAGTAGTGCTCATTTTCAGTGCATTCATGTTTTACAAACCAAATCCTTTAAATGTTACCTCTACACCAGAGAGCAGAAACAGCAACAAGGTAACCAGCTCGCCAAGGAGACCGACCGGCTTATCAAAGCGTTCAGTGCACTTACTGTGACCGTAGACCAGGTAAAGGTACTGACACTTTCATAAGATGAATTTTCTGTGAGACAAACCTTCGAATTTCAGCGGCAGAGAAAGCTGCAAAAAGAGCGATTGCTCAACGAGTTCTCGGCGGCGTTGAACACCTTCCAAAAGACTCAACGGGAGGCGGCTGAGAAAGAACGAGAGTTTTTGGCCCGAGTCCGAGCCAGCTCCAGGGTTTCTGTGAGTAACTTTTCAACTTGAAAAAAAACCCCATTCCTCTCACTTATACTTGTAATGTCATCTTTTTTCTTTAGGTGGGGCAGCCTGAGCCTTACTATGGTAGTGAATCATCTTTCCCAAGGTAGCACTTTCGTTTATTTATATCCAGGGTTTGGTAGGGTTTATTTTAACTTGATTACTTTCAATTACTTTTGGATTACTCCAATACCAAATATGCTAATAAAAGACAAAAGAAACTAAATATGAATACAATTATGACTCTCAACACGCGGTAAGCTTTCTCTCCTGGCTTTGATCTCTTTGATCGCCGTCAAAACTAACATAAAATGCGACAGAAACAAAATGAAAATAAATCCAAACAGCTTGCCAACATCATTTCTGTTGTTCCATGTATTCCGTTACTCCCCAAACCTGCACAAAATTTAGTCATTTTATTCATATTTGGTTTCTTTTGTCTTTTATTAGCATATTTGGTATTGGAGTAATCCAAAAGTAATTGAAAGTAATCAAGTTAAAGTAACCCTACCCAACCCTGTTTATATAACCTAATTTAAGTTATCTTTACAATAAGGGACATTGTGTATTATGAAGCGCCTCCAAGAGGTACAAAAACACCGATTTGAACAAATAGCAAAAATACATGAACTATTATTAAACATGCATATCTTTAAAATAACATAGGTAGAGCAATTTGTATTTAACATAACATGAGGCTCACTCAGAAGGAGTAGACAGTTGTCGCAATTTTGCTCCTTCGGTTACCCCCAAAAACCAAAAACCTTGTAAAAGGCTCAGCAAAAAGATTAGAGAGAAAAATGGTCAAGTTTGGTCACTTTGAGTCTCCGTTCTTTGTATCTTTTCCTTCTGCTTTGTAGCACTCCTTTTTGATTGCACTCATACCAGCTCAGTAGCCTAGATGGTAAGGCGCCCGCTTTGAGACTGGGAGGTCGGTGGTTCGCGCCCCGGCCGAGTCATTCCTAAGACTTAAAAAGTGGTCGGCGGCGCCCTCTGTTGGCTGCGGCTGCATCGGCTCGCTACAACGGGTCAGGTGCAATCGACATTTCGTTCTGTGTACATTGTTACACAGAATGACAATACAAGGAAATTATTATTATTATTATATTGTCGCTTTTACAGTAGGACTTGGTGATTGGCCCGAAAAATATTTTTGCAATCACTCTAGACAAATAAGATTTTTTTTCTTCAAAAGAGAAAATATATTAAATCAAAATATTTATCTAGTTATATAAAAGTAAACAAATTACCAAATCATATCGGCCATATTTTGTTTTACCACAGTGGAACACAGGTACAGGATGAGGCCGAGGCCGTCAGCGAAGACGACCTCCGATTGATCCAGGAGAGAGAATCGTCCATCAGGCAGCTGGAGGTATCCAATGCATTAAAACAATGACACTCTACGGTTTGAACCATATCAGTGTTAATATTTTTCACTCAACTTGGTCTTCTTGTTTTCTCCAGTCAGACATCACTGACATCAATGACATCTTCAAGGACCTTGGGATGATGGTGCATGATCAAGGCGACATGATCGGTATTTAAAAAAACAACAACATGTGAATTGGCTGCTAATTTCTTTCAAGTTGAAAGGGTGTAGGAGCACTTTTGTCATGGCAGAAATGTTTTTTGTCTTTGAATTTACCTTTTTGAATTGGGATTATTTGCTTAGATTATATAAAATGACTAACCCAATTTAATGGGGAAGTCATGTTAACGAGAAACATAGTGAGGAATACATTATTGACTTGATTCTTTCTGCGTTACAATAGTTCCTTTGGGGCTTTTGTTGTTCTGCAAATTTAGTGAACCCAATTAAATAGCCATGTTTGGAGTTCAAGGACTTGAAAGGAAGTGTCTTTCAGATTAAGAATACGAATTATTGCAGCAGGGTGGATGACTAGTGACTACTAAAAATGCTTGCAAGGTTGATTGGCAGTCAAAATCGTCCCTAGGAATAGCTGGAAAATGAATGACCTGATAAATTCCACACATCTTTGCTATAATGTGATAAAAAAACACATCTCCAGTTCTTAACTTTTGTGTCTTTGATAACAATGCAACACATTTTCCATAAAGGTGATAATGAAAGGACATTTTGTTTCATATGACACAGATGATAAGTTTAAAAGCTGCAATAATAGTGTAGCCATCTATTCTTGGATAAATGGTTTTAATCAGGTATGAGTAATTCAAGGCTCAATTGCTAATACCCGCCTTTTTTTTTTAGGTAGCAGTACTCCGATCGTAGCTGATACCAGTATCGGCTGATCTCTAATGGTCATTTATAAATCAGGAACATGGTTTTAATCAAAATGTAGATTGTAGTTAAATAAATAGAATATTAGCAGAATTATCATGTGATGATTGCAGTTAGAAGGGAATGTTATGGAATAATGGTATCTGTGGCGATGCCTACTTAATATTTGGGTGTTGATCTGAAAAAAGTTGGTATCATCTATTCCTAGTTTTAATTTTCTATCCGGAAGTACATGCATTACTGAATAATTGTTATATGACTGTTCTACTGAGTTCAGTTACAGCTCCAATAGTTGTGAAACATTGCTGACTCTGATTATTTCAGTAAATCACTAATGATCATCTTATCCTTTCATATCAAAATAATTTCGCTCACTTAAAAAAAATTTAAAAATCCCATCTTTAAGTGATTTAAAAACCAATACAATATTTGTGAAATTATTGAATTTAAGAATTGTATTTTGTTTAATTTGATAAAATCATCTGCCAGTAGAATAAGAACATTCTACTAGGAAACAAGTATTATTTTATTTACAACATTTGTAGCCGGACCTTTTGTCTACATTGCTCCTAAACGAATTATTGATTCTGTAAACAAAGTGACGTGAGGTATCCAATAGAATATTTTCTATATGCAGTGTTTTACCACTGGCCGTGTGGGGGAAACGTTTTAAACGTTCCAAAATACATTTTTTTCTAAAATTAATTGTTCCTAACAGTTTGATCGTTCTAAAGTTCAATTTTTGGCTAAAACAGACATACTCGAGACATATAGGGAGTGATTGGACAAACAGTACACACAGACATACTTCCCCTTTAACCTTGGCACAAATTAGACCAAATTAGGGTTCCTCCTTTGTACTGATTGTACAAGGACTACATCAGGGAGTAGCGTACATACAACAAAATATTAAATAATGAAATCTCAAGACTGAAGCATCGTGAATTTTATAAAAAGGATCCTGTTAGTCAAGTCAAGTGATGTGTAGCCCTTAATCACATGGAGTCTTAAATGCCTGCACAGACCACAGATTATTGCAAACTACAGACTGTTACCACACAATTCCCTGATCTAAAACCTACATATACATCTCGCTTATCCGGGGAACAAAAAGAGTGAAATAAAACACAGCATGTATTCATACAAATAAAACGTCAGCCTTTTGAAGAGCTTAGTACAATCAAATTAATACAATTGAAGTTTGATTTCTGTGCATATGTCCCAAGTCAGTGCATGGGTAAAATGTAGCAGCATTCTTTTTTTATCTTTTGATACCAAATCAACACACCCTTCCTTGGGCCTGAGCAACAAAAGACAAAAAATATCCCTTAGTGTCATTCAAAATATATACTCACAAAAATCAGAAATCACGTATTAAAAACCGTTACTCTGTGACTAAAAAGTGCCGGAGTCAGAAAATCCACAATATTTATCAGATTAATTAATCTTTGCATTGGTTCCAAATCGGATGAAGCCGGTTCCATAACTTTAGTTCAAATGGCTTGTTCAATTTAGGTGGATCATCAGCCTAGTATTAAAAAAATAAAAGCTCCCATAGGAACTAGCCTTTTAAGATGTAAATACATGAATAAAATCATCAGTTCCTGCTTTTTTCTCTGTCCCGCAGACAGTATAGAGGCCAATGTGGAGAATGCAGACGTTAATGTCCAGAACGCCACGCAACAGCTGGCACGCGCTGCCGATTATCAGGTAACGAAAAACAGCATAAACGTAGATAAGAAATGGGTTAAAAGTCAGAAAGGTACATGAGTTTTTCTGAGAAAAAAAAAAAGAATTGCACAATTGTAATCAGTCAGACACGACGAATAACCCCAGTGAACTCCTCTATGAAAATAAATACTCAGTAGAAAGAGTCGACATTAGGCTGAACTTTTACCCTTGTCCTTCTTCCCAGCGGAGTTCTCGAAGGAAGATCTGCATCCTGATCATCATTTTGGTGGTTGTCGCAGTGATCGTGGGACTTATCATCTGGGGCGCCTCCCAGAAATGAGACTTTCCTCCTTCCCGTCATCTCCCGGTGCCCCAAAAATTTCCGAACTCAACGGCCACTTCATTGGGTACGCACACACTACTTGTGCCGGTCCAAACGACTATAGCAGCGGCAAACATTTCTGTCCCAGTGTCAAACAAGAACAGCATCCCGGGTCAAGTACAGATCTCTGCCGAAGCTAAATGAACATCTACACTTTTGATAGCAATTTAATGACTCAAATGCTGAACCTAGTAAAACATTTCATGATTTAGTTTTATTATAGCATACAGCTGGATAAAGAATCCCATTCTTAATCTTAAAAGAAACAAGAATACTGGCTTATAATGTATAAATTAGTAAGGAGTGAACCTATGAAGTAATGCAACTTTACAAAATTGAAAAAGAACTACAGTAAATAGAATGAAATGATAGGAATGGGTCTGTAGGCTGTATGTTGTAAATTAATTATGAACTGACCGCACAATTTTTTTTAACGTAATGTCTTGAGTTTAAATCATAAACCATAAGCATGAAGGCAAGATTCTTGATGAAGATTGTGAGATTGTGCAAGTGTTTCCGAAGTTGTGACCAAGCAGTTATGCGTTGCACAATCCTAGCATTGAGTGCATTTATTTCTCAATGTGGTCAAACTTGGCTGACTCTTAGGCACTGTTCTGAGTATGCTTCTTTTATATTCAAATGTAACGTTAGGTTTGCTTTTAAATGATATATAAAAATAATGTTCTTTATTTTTTTTGAAGATGTTTGGCCTTGCCACCCGATATGACTTGTCAATATGAAGGAAGCTAAACGTACGGTGAGTAAACTAAAACAAACAGAAGCAGAATAGATCAAAAATGTTGCTTTTTTTTTTGTAAATGCGCCGACTCCCATGTGCTCATTTTAATAAATGTAACTTATCACAGCAGGGTCATGTCTGGAGTGCTATGACAGCAAGAAGTTGTAATAGGATATAATACAAAAGGGAGAACATGCTCAGGTAATTTGATTCTCATAGGTTTCAAAATGCATATGTTTTGAAGGGCTTTGTTTCCATAAGTTCTTTGGAATGCATCCAAATTAAAATTTTGGGACAAACACTTGAATACATTTCAAAAAATGAAAACTTTTTGCTAAAAAGGGCAAAAATAAAATGCTTAACACTGACTTAATAAGACTAGTTTATGATCTTATATGTATTTGCTTAAATTCAAGTATTAAGGACAAAGAGACTTAAAGAGAAATATAAATAGCTTCTCTTTCTGTCAAAACTGAAAACGCATTTTTGTTCATTTCTGTCAAAAAAACATTTGCCCTTAATTTGGTGCATCCCTAATACAATGACGTGCACCGCCAGGCTGTACTTGCCCAAGACACACCCCAGGAAGCGGTGCCCCTACGATCCAGGCGGTGTGCCGAACACACTCGTCATTTTATATTAACGGTCGTTATAGTAATCTGCGAATTAGGTCAAATCGAAGCCAAGCCCAAAACCCTGCGCGTCATTGCGGCGCTGGAAACGAGCTGCCATGACGCGAGATGAGATCAGGGTGGGCTCATAAACGCCGGGCGAGTCATTGCGGGCTTGGCCAACGTGGAGGTGGAAGTAACAGGTTGCTGACGCGCGGGAGGAAAATGTTGCTTTGGCAGGGCCGAGAAGAGATTTTGGACGCTCAGGTGCGAATACATCATCTGGAGCACCAGGAAGGTGCGAGAGACGCTTGCGTAGGAATGTTGCGAATTGCTGCAAAGAGCCCAGCGTGTTTTTCCTACTACGCACTCTTTGCCGGATGACTTAAGGAGGTGTGGTGTTTGAGCATCGTTAATTGCTCACATTAAATGTAAGTGCTATACGCAACTTGCTATGTGAAAAACCAGTTTCTACAATATTTATTCCTAAAGGGTTCTACAGTATATTCCTGATAACTGTGTTTTTTCCATATTTATAACTCAAAGATTTCAGATCATCAAATTTATTTTAATATCACACAAAATGCAGTTTTGAAAGGTTGATTCCATTTATCAAGGCATGAAAAATCTTAGGCCAATCTTAAGAGTATTTACCCCCCTCGTTAAATCACAAAGAAACTGTGACTAACCACCGTTTTGGGAAAGCTGAGGTCAAATTGACAGACCACACCCAAAATTGATTGCCACGTGACAAGTCACGAAATCACTCAAATGAAGTCCGTTAGACAAAGTATGCCACAAAATTTCAAGAACACAATTGACATGCCATGATCCAAAGAAGTTTCAGAAAGAAAAAAGTGATTTCAATAAATTAGTGTGGAACTCTTCACAAAACATTTTCAAAGTCTGTAACCACTGTCAAAGCCATTATCCAGAAATGGAGAAAACTGGGAAGAGTGGCAAACCTTCCGAGGAGTGCTCGACCAACTAAGATTACTCCAAGATTGCGACGACGAAGCATCCAGGAGGTTATACAAGAACCTCGAAAAATATCCAAAGAACTGCAGGCTTCGCTGGCTTACGTTAAGGTCAGTGTTCATAATTCCACTATGAAAAACACACTGGCCAAGAATAACAGCCATTGCTGTTATAAATGAACACAGTCATCTCACATTTACCAAAAAGCATCTTGATTATCCTCAAGACCTTTGGAGAAACATTCTGTGGACTGATAAGTCAAAAGTTGATTTTATTGGAAGGTGTGCAGCCTGTTACATCTGGTGTAAAAATGGCACAGCATTTGACAAAACCAACATGATTCCAACAGTAAAGCATGGTGGTGGCAGTGTGATGCTCTGGGGCTGCTTTGCTGCCTCAGGACCAGGACAACTTGCTGTGGTTGATGGAAAAATGAAATTTCATGTTTACCAGAAGATCCTGAAGGAGAACGTCCGGCTTTCGGTCGTGCTCTCAAACGCAAGTGCTTTGTGATCGTGCAGCAGGATAACAATCCGAAACACACCATAAAGTCCAGCTCTTTAATGTCTTTTTTAAAACAAAAGAAAAAATAAATCATACTGGAAAAACAATCATATGTTTTAAAAAACCCAATAGGCTTCTGATGTAATTGAAATATACAAATATGCAGATACATGCATACAAATTAAAACAAAATAGTGAACAAAAAAGATTTTATATTTCTCGAGAAAATGGCTTTAAATTGTATAAATTTGGTTCAGAATTTAATTGGATGGTTAATGATTTAATACCCAAAATAGCCTCTTTTTTCTCTGCTTCCTTTATTGATACTAATCTTCACAACATATTGTATTTTTAGCTTTAAATTATCTATTTTGCAGTTCAATGATATGGATAAAGAACAATAATATAGTCAAATAAATAATGCAGACGTGGTTTGATTCTAACAAACTGCATTTTATTTACATGTCAAGGAAAATGAAATCAAGCGAAACAACAAACAACATTGTTGACACAAGAACTTGCATTGTTATTAAGGGAATGTGGAGACACTCTGCTTCAGGAATGAAAGTACTGATCAATAAACCAGGTTTTAAGTTAATCAATTCAAATAATTGGGAATTATATCTAAATGTGTCGGAATAAAATATTCATGCCCAGCACCAAGACAGTTTGTTGCGATATCCTTTGTTGCGTTACCTTTGGGTCAGACAAAACATCACATGGGGGTCAGAAGAGATTGCATGGTCAGTGGAGAAAGCCAGTTTCTCCCATTTTGGGGGACTGATCTTGCGGACTTCATGGCGGCAAAACATCCAGGGACGGATCCATGACGGGACATCCATGCCTCGTTATTTGCTTGTGGAAGGATTCCTCACTCGGGCCTGCTATGGGTTTCGGCCTTCTTTGTCCCCATTGGCCAAGGGGGCCAAAGGTCAACCAGGCCCTCTGGGCTCCCTGTCCAGAAAGTAACTCATGAAGAATAGAGGAAGGTGTTTGTGACTGGGCTTCTAAATGCCGCTGATGTCAGTCATCGGCAGGGTTGGGTAGGGTTACTTTAACTTGATTACTTTCAATTACTTTTGGATTACTCCGATACCAAATATGCTAATAAAAGACAAAAGAAACTAAATATGAATAAAATGACCTAATTTTGTGCAGGCTTGGGGAGTAACGGAATACATGGAACGGCAAAAATGATGTTGGCAAGCTGTTTGGATTTATTTTCATTTTGTCTGTCGCATTTTATGTTAGTTTTGCCGGAGATCAAAGAGATCAAAGCCAGGAGAGAAAGCTTACCACGTGTTGTGAGTCATCATTTTATTCATATTTAGTTTCTTTTGTCTTTTATTAGCATATTTGGTATTGGAGTAATCCAAAAGTAATTGAAAGTAATCCAGTTAAAGTAACCCTACAAAACCCTGGTTATTGGCGGCGTGTCGTGTGACCGGTTGGAGTCCCTGTTAATGCTTTTCAAAATAAAGTTCTCCAATCGGTTGATTTTAACAAATGTCGATAATGGGCGAAATTCTGTTCGGACACGCAACGAAAGAAATCTTGCATGAAACATGACACATATGCAAATCACAAATCTTTTGATTACAAATGAAGGAGGTTCAATTCTTTATTATACTGCTGGAGAATCTGGTCACTTCCTGTGAATGAATTCAATGTCTGTCCATGGTTGGTGGTGTGCGTGCTCTTGTGTGCACTAATGCACTAATTTTGAGTCTTGGAAAATGTTAGAGGAAGTCAAGTCAAATTTATTTATATAGCCCTTAATCAGAAAAATGTCTCAAAGGACTGCTCAGGATTACAATGACACAATTACCTGATCTTAAACCAACATGCGGGCAAGGAACAACTCAAAACCTCAGCGTGAGGAAAAAGAGAAACCTTGAGAATGAAATGAAATGATCTGCATTTATATAGCGCTTTTCAAGTCAATGACTTCCCAAAGCGCTTTACAATGTGCTTCACATTTCCCAATAGCGGCCGTGCAGCCATGTAAGGCGCTAACCTGCTTATTGGGGGTATTAGGGGTTCAGTGTCTTACCCAAGGACACTTCGACATGTAACACGGAGGAGCCGGGATTCGAACTGCAATCTCTTGATCCCAAGACGAGCGCTCTACCTCCTGAGCTACTGCCGCCCCCCTCACAAGTGGTATCCCCCTTCCAAGATGACCAGGGTGAATTACATTTAGCATTACAGTACACAAACATAGTAAACACTAGGTAACATGTTGAAAATTTGTCCTGTAAGTGCATGAGAGCAGCGACGCCCCCAGCCTGTAGTCTCGTCCAGAAAGTCTATGACGGCCACGACGCAGCTTCCCATCTCTGCCAGCTGGTCCATGCAGGCGTTCACATGCATCAGGTCAAACACTGGTCCGCTGACTCATCTGTGGCAGTTCAGTCAACTACACATTTTATACACGTGTTTATATATGAGTGTTTGAAACTAATTATTAGGACAGTGCGTCCGAATTAAGGGTTTGATCTCGGCATTGGTGGGGACACGTCCTCTCCGTCCATGCTAAAACTACCCCATTGGACCATATGTCTCTTTTATCCCGGAGGGATTACTTGATCAGTCCTTGATTAAAACAGTACATCCTGCTTCTTGCAGTATATGATTCTTGGATGCCTCCTTTCAATCAAACTGAGTGCACCAAGGTCAAGCTTGTCATTGTATATCAACAAGTGAGGCTGAGTCATGCTAGCATTTAAAAAAGCCTGCACAAGAGGGGCATTTATCGGCCCGTGCTGAATCATATGCACGATGACTCAAAATGACTGTAACTCAGTTGACTTTGATGCCCTGCTGAGAGTTCGCTCACAACTTCTCCAGTGTGAAAGGGAAAGTATGATGTTTATTTCCATTAATAAAGCATCCTAAACTCAGCTCTGCTGAGGTCATTTCAGGAATCGAGGTGACGCATCTTTGACAGTTTTGTCTTGTAAATACATCTTAGCTTCGTGTATTTCTCTTTAGGAAAAAAATTAAAAAGATTACGTCAATGTTGTGGTAACACGTGATCAGGGTTGGGTAGGGTTACTTTAACTTGATTACTTTCAACTACTTTTGGATTACTCCAATACCAAATATGCTTATAAAAGACAAAAGAAAGTAAATATGAATAAAATTACTAAATTTTGTGCAGGCTTGGGGAGTAACGGACAGGTTTGGGTAGGGTTACTTTAACTTGATTACTTTCAATTACTTTTGGATTACTACAATACCAAATATGCTGATAAAAGACAAAAGAAACTAAATATGAATAAAATTACTAAATTTTGTGCAGGCTTGGGGAGTAACGGACAGGGTTGGGTAGGGTTACTTTAACTTGATTACTTTCAATTACGTTGGGATTACTACAATACCAAATATGCTAATAAAAGACAAAAGAAACTAATTATGAATAAAATGATGACTCACAACACGTGGTAAGCCTGCTCTCCTGGCTTTGATCTCTTTGATCGCCGGCAAAACTAACAATAAATGCGACAGAAACAAAATGAAAATAAATCCAAACAGCTTGCCAACATCATTTTTGCCATTCCATGTATTCCATTACTCCCCAAGACTGCACAAAATTTAGTAATTTTTTATTGGCATATTTGGTATTGGGGTAATCCAAAAGTAATTGAAAGTAATCAAGTTAAAGTAACCCTACCCAACCCTGGTAACGGAATACATGGAACAGCAAAAGTGCTGTTTCATTTTGTTTCTGTCGCATTTTATGTTAGTTTTGCCGGAGATCAAAGAGATCAAAGCCGGGAGAGAAAGCTTACCACGTGTTGTGAGTCATCATTTTATTCATATTTAATTTATTTTGTCTTTAATTAGCATATTTTGTATTGGAGTAATCCAAAAGTAATTGAAAGTAATCCAGTTAAAGTAACCCTACCCAACCCTGCACGTGATGAATGAGTAGTTTTGGTTCAGCGAAGGTGCAAAAACCTGCATATGTTGGTGGGTCGTGGTTGTTTTTCCCAGCAGGGGGCGGTAGCTGATAAGCTCATGGTTAAAAAAAACACTGCATTAGAATGCCATCGCTTTCGTTTCTTTTAATATAAACGCATTCTCTCTTACAACTTATTCACGGATGCAATTACAATTTAGGCAAATCTCCAAGCACTACCTTGTAAATATTTTTTTCTATTTATCCCCAGTATTCTCAGTCTGTATTGAATGTTTATCATGGAGTGCCACGTTTAGTCTAATTGTAAACAATGTTCTCTAGGTTGTTATCAATGACATTAACTATAGTTCTAATTATATTTATATGTAATGACATCCTCCTATTATCTTACTATGGTTTTTTCTTTATTGGGAAATATAGGGTTTGCATTTTCAATCGAAATATTTAGTTTATTTTCAGTGTCTAAAACTCATGACAAAAAGTTACAAGACACCAGGGCAGACCCTCGGATGGGTCTGGCCTTGATGCGGCGAGGGGGCTTGCGTGTTCCAGTGACCCTGGAGAGCGATACCGTCGGGAGCTTGCTCCTGGTAGGGTCACCCATGGCGGGCCGGTCTCCAGGGTAGGTTCCAGACAAACAAAGACCCCAGCGTGTCGGTACGCTGTGAGGTGGCAGCCCCACCAACCGACTATCCTGCGGAGGGCTAACAACTCACCCAGGAGAAACATACTTTGTTACGAAACTGACCAGAGAAAGAAGCCGGACTGACCAACACGGTAACGGACCCCAGCCTGCCCCCGACCAACGAGTACGGATCGATCTTCGTCATAAGACCCGTGTCGCCACCTGGAATGTCCAGACACTCCTTCGCCCCGGAGCTGCCACCCTGCTGTCCCGAGAGCTCTGTCGCTATAACATCACCATGGCAGGGCTCTGTGAAGTACGATGGCAAGGCAATGGTGAAACAACAGCTGGCAACCATTGCTATATCTGGAGTGGCCCCGAGAGTCGGACCGGCCTTTACGGTGTGGCTCTTGCCATTCCAAAATCCCTCCGGAGGTCCCTCATCAGCTGGACACCAATAAGCGACAGACTACTGTCTGCTCGATTCCTCCACCATCACGGCAAGATGACAGTGATCGTCGCCTACGCCCCCACCGATGTCGCTGATGAGGATGCGAAGGACGCGTTCTTTGACCAACTCCACCAGGCTGTCAACCAAGCCCCACCACACGACGTCACCATCATCCTCACTGATGCCAACGCCACTCTATCCAGCAATGATCGGTCCCCCGGCTCACCTGTTGGCACCACCTTCGTTGACAGCACAACAAACGACAATGGCAACCGCCTCCTCCTCCTCTGCCACCAAAACAACCTTTGTGTTGCTGACACCTGGTTTCCCCGGAAATGCATCCATCACTGGACGTGGTACAGCCCAGATGGCAGAACCAGGAAGGCATTGGACCACATCCTGATATCACGACGCTGGAAGTCGTTTGTAACCAACTGCCGGGTTTTCAGAGGAGCACAGCTTGGCAACACAGACCATCGTCTGCTGGTGGCCCAGCTCAAGCTAAAGCTCCGAGCCAACCAGCACAAGACTCTGCCTCGCCCCGACTCCTCCCGACTCAGCGACCCCAACATCGCCAGAGACTTCAGTTGCTCCATCCGCCGCTCTCTTGATACCCTGGCTCCTGACAAGCTGACAGACTGGGCGGCCTTCAAGGAAAGTGTCCTCCAGTCTGCTCACAATGTCCTCGGACGCCCGCGATCCTCCCCGAGAAAGCCCTGGATATCAGAGAGGACACTAAACATCATAGACCAGCGGCGTGAGGCCCGACTCCGAGGCGACCTCACAGAGTATCGAAGACTGAATCGCCTGCGCAATGTGGCCATTGCTGAAGATAGGGAGAGGTTTTGGCAGGCAGAAGCCCAACAGCTTGAGTCCGCGGCCAACAACAACAACATGAGCCGCGTATTCAGTCTACTACGCCAAGCCCGTAGCGGCCCACACATAAAGACAGCCCTGGTAAAGGATTCAGACGGCAACCTCATCATGACAGAAGCCAACTGCCTCGAGCGCTGGAAGGAACACTTTAGCCTCCTCTTGCAGCACAGCACCATCCCGGCTGATCCCACCCTCCTAGGGGCTGCGAGCACAGCACCTCCTAACGACACCTGCTGCACAGACCCTGTAACACCCGAGGAAGTGAGAGCTGCTCTGAAGAAGCTGAACACCAAGAAAGCCCCCGGCATCTGTGCCATTACCGGCGAGATGCTCAAGGCCGGCGGCGATGGCATGGTGGAGTGGCTAACCCGCCTATTCAACCAGGTGTGGGAATCGGAGCAGCTGCCCACCGACTGGACCAGAGGAGTCATCCTGCCCTTCTGGAAATGCAAGGGCGACAGGCTTGTCTGTGGAAACCACAGAGGCATAACCTTACTCTCCATCCCGGGCAAGGTCTTTACCAGGATCTTGCTCAGCCGTGCCCTTCCAGCAATCAGAAGCTGCCGCCGTCCCCAGCAGGCTGGCTTTATGCCCAACCGCTCCACAACAGACCACATCTCTGCCGTCCGTTTGCTGATAGAAAAGACCCGTGAATTCCGTAAAGATCGCCATCTATATATCGGATTCATTGATCTGAAGGCCGCCTTTGACACCGTCTGCCACTCTTCACTGTGGAACATCCTCCAAGCTCTCAGAGCACCACCCAAGATCATAGCCCTGTTCAAGCTGCTCTACAGCAACGCAGAGAGCTGTGTCCGTATCAACGGCATTGACTCCGACTGGTTTGCTATCTCCAGCGGCGTTCGCCAAGGCTGTGTGGCTGCTCCCGACCTTTTTAATTGCATCATCGACCATCTGATGTTCAGGGTTAGTGAGCGCATCCCCGGAGTGTCTTTCGGCAACTACCACCTGACTGACCTGGAGTATGCTGACGACACCATCATTCTCAGCACTTCCTTCAGCCAGCTGAGAGACGCTCTGGGCATTTACAGCGAAGAGGCAGCGCGGCTTGGCCTGCAAGTGAGTTGGACGAAAACCAAGTTCATGTATGTCGGTGATGGACCAGATCCACCTCCCATCCAAATTGGTAGCGACATCGTAGAGCCTGTCAAGAGCTTTGTATATCTGGGGTCCATGGTGACAGACAATGGGGACCTAAAACCAGAGATTCTCCGCAGAAGAGCCCTGGCAGCATCTGCTCTGCAGTCTCTCTGGAAACCACTCTGGCGGCACCAGACCATCGCACGCAAGACGAAGCTCCGCATCTACAACCTCGCCGTACTCCCTATCCTGCTTTATGGCTCAGAAACATGGCCCCTGAACGACACCCTGGCCACAAGAATCGATGGTTTTGATAGCAGGGCTCTCAGAACCATCGAGAACATCAGGTGGCCCCAGCGAGTCTCCAATAAAGAGCTCAGAGCCCGCACGTGCCAGCCCCAAGCATCTTCCTTGGTCGCACAACGCCGCACCCGCTGGTTTGGCCATGTCCTTCGTCTACCACCAGACCATCCGACACGAGCCATTCTCCAGTTTGACCCAAAGGCCGCAGGCTGGAGACGACCACGAGGGAAACCCCGCACTCGATGGCTCGACGTCGTTGCGGGCGACCTCCAACAACACGGAGTTGCCGTAGAGGATGCAGAACAGCTGGCACAAGACCGCCAGCATTGGAAAAACTTGGTTCATTTGGTCGGCTCAACGCACAGGGACGGGACCCCCCGACCTTCGCTGGAGCAATAAAGGAAGGGCAGACAACTCTGAAAAGTTGCCTGCCCAGCCATAAAAGTTTCCTGCCCCATTTTTCCCAACTTGAAACACAATAAGACGAATAATCGCAAAAAAAAGGTTTATTATAAATCTACTTATAACATTCATTGCATGTATATGACATCGCTGTTTTCCATCTGTCATCAGTATGGACCTGTATTTACTCATCTTCACTCATGCAATGTTTGCGTTGCGTCGTCTGTTACAAACCACGTGAACTCCTCTTTCCACAATGCTTTTAATGTACGTTTACGTTTTGTAGCGTCATCAATTTTGTTAGCTTCTTTTGAATATTTCTTCTGGGGCTGAGGTTTTGGCTTGATTCCTAACCACTTCTCCATTTTCCTTGTGTTCTCTGTGCATCTACTTTGGAAAATGATATGCAAATGCACGACCTTATAACGCTCGGGAGAGTCCGGAAGCACAAAGTTATTTGATGCAGGCTTCTGATCGGCTGGCGAGTATGAAAATTGCCAAACGAACCGAAATTTTCAAACCGAACGCAGATTCGCTGGCGTCCGGGCAGACGTTATTTCAGACACTGTTATTATGTCAAAATATAGATTTTGCTTAAAAAATCATCATAAGAGTCACTTTTCCCGACATTGTATGCTCTATAGCGCCTCCTTGTGTTAAATATGCTGTCAGGAATTTGTAAGTATTCTATCTTCTGGCTGAAGTTATCATTGCAGACTCTGTCAAGCTCCTTTTGTGGCGTGTGCAAGTATGTGTATTTCTTAGATGTGCTTAAGTAAATTTTCCTTTTTTCATCTTTTTGGGGATTTGGGTTGGTGTTTTGACTGCGTTTTAAAAAGGCCTATTCTTACTTTCACCATTTTCATGCTACACTAACAAAAAAACACGTACGAGCATAAACTCATTGATTATAAAAAAACATGAAAGTCATGACTTTTTCCCAGCTAAGAGACATTTTCTATTTTTTGGAGCATTTGTGTGAAGAAAAAACTTAATTCAATAAAAAAAAAAACAATCATATTAACGTGCATTTATTTTTTTAAACACCCATAGATCATTAAATGTGGATTTATTTTACATAACATGATCCCCTGCTGGAGGGAGCTGACTTAATTGTATGCCATGTTGCTCATAAGGGTACCCCAACTGACCAAAAAACCTGTGAAAGGTTGGGCAAAAAAAATTATAATAAAAACGGTGCGGTTTGGCCACTCTAAATCTCCATCGTTTATGATCTTCTTTACGCTTTGTAGCACTTATTTTCAGTTGCTCCAAACAATACATCGACATTTAGTGGTGAAATATTACATGTCCTTTTAACCTTACACATGAAAACGTTTTATATTGAGCTAGGACAGGGGTTACCAGTCTTTGTTACTGTTTGTGTCAAGAACCGGAACAGGATCAGGACCCAAATGCGCGACGTATCTTACACAAGCCTTTTATTTTACGGGAAATGGGGAGTCATGCACGTTAGACAGCAGTCTGGCATGGAAAGCCAGAGGCCGACGAGACGGGACAGGACGGGTCAGACAGGATTGATATCAAAACTGGATATTGAAATCAAACAAGACAAACTAGACGGGAACGAAACTGGAAACCGATTCTAAACAGGACAAGATAAATGGGAACAATACTGGACAGGAAATACCAACAGGAAACAGGACCGAGTCAAAACCCACATATTGCGGGGCAGAGGTTTGTTGACGGACTGACAAAGGAAGAGTGCGCGCACTGAGCTTATATAGACTGAAAGCCAATCTGTCATTCACGCCTAGGAACAATTTGGACCGGCCAAATAACCTGACATGCATGTTTTTGGAATCTCGGAGGAAACCCACGCAAGCACAAGGAGAACATGCAAACTCCGCACAGAAAGGCTTGAGCTGGATTTGATCCTGTGACTCGTTAACCATTTAGCCGCTGTGCCGCCAAAAGTTAGGATAATACTAATATAAACTACCATCTATGTTAGTGCCCCTGTGCTAGGAATGAATCCTACACGTCAAGTCAAGTCACATTTATTTATATAGCCCTTAATCACAAAAATGTCTCAAAGGACTGAACAGGATTACAATGACACAATTACCTGATCTTAAACCAACATGCGGGCAAGGAACAACTCAAAACCTCAGCGTGAGGAAAAAGAGAAACCTTGAAAAAGGACCTCACAAGTGGTATCCCCCTTTCAGGATGACCAGGGTTAATTACATATAGCACTACACAAACATAGTAAACACTAGGTAACATGTTGAGAATGTGTCCGAAAAGTGTGTGTCAGCAACGACGCCCCCAGCCTGCAAACTAGTCCAGAAAGTCCATGACGGCCACGACGCAGCTTCCCAACTCTCTGCCAGCTGGTCCATGCAGGCGTTTACATGCTTCAGGTCAAACGCTGGTCCGCTGACTCATCTCAAATCGTCCTTCTCCTTCGTATCACCACCAGGAAGGCAGTCGGAAAAAGAATATGAGGTGGGCATAAATCATAAGCTTTGGAATAGAAGTGTGTCTTAAGCCTTGATTTAAAGACTTCCATTGAGGTTGCAGATCTTATTTCCGGAGGCAGGGCATTCCATAGCACCGGGGCCCGGATGGAGAACCCTCTCAAGCCTGCAGACTTCTTGGCTCTCGGAGTCACAAGTAGACTGGCGTTTTCCGAGCGCAGACTCCGTGCAGGAACATAGGGGGAAATCAAATCAGAGAGATAAGAGGGTGCAAATCCATGCCAACATTTATATGTTAATAAGAGAACCTTAAAGTCACATCTTAAGTGGACTGGGAGCCAGTGCAAGTTGGCCAATACAGGAGTAATATGTTCAAACTTTTTGGTTCTAGTCAAAAGTCTAGCTGCCGCTTTCTGAACCAGCTGCAAACTTTTGAGACCAGAAAGCAATACATGACAGTAATCAAGCCGAGAAGTAATAAACGCATGAATTAAAACCTCTGCATCTGATTGGGACCGCATCGAGCGAATCTTCGCAATATTACGGAGGTGGTAGAAAGCTACTCTAGTAATATTTTTCACGTGTGACTGAAACCACAGATTAGGATAAAATATAACACCTAGATTTTGGACCGAGTCACTATGGGTGATATTACATTTGTCTAGGTTCAGGGCAGTGTTTGAAAACAACTCGCGACAGTGAGCTGGACCAATAATCAACATAACAGCAAGACTACTACTTAGTTCCCAGAAAAAAAACGTTTTTTTCTTAAAAATACTTTCCCTTGTATCCCACTGGGTGCCCCCCCCCCCCCTCAAAATCCTAATGGGCCAAAAGCTGCAATAAAAACCCACATGCTATTTTTAGATGTTATTAATAAAAGCCTGCATAAGTCGTTCCCATCACCATAGGTTTTTTCCATTATCGCATCACGCAAAGCGCATCAGCGAGTCGTATCAGTCAATGTCCTCAGAAGTCCTTGACGGCAGCTCAGGAATGCCAACTTTGACCTGAAAAATATTTTCACCGTCGCGTACTCCCCCTTTCCCCCGGAAAAAAATATTTGCTCATAAGTAAAAATGAACTGCAGCTGGCAGCGGCGGCGCGTACACAAAGTTGAAGACGTTGAGGGCTGGCTGACAGAAACTTTGCGGTTTCTCCCTTTGCGCTTCAAAAGTTTCTGTCGTGAGTTCTTCAGGCAAATATTGATATTTTTCTTGACAGGAAGTTAGTGGCCCGGTAGGTAGAGAGTTTTGTGTGACAAGATGTTGAAGCCGCTTCAAAGTGACAGTTTGGGGCCAAAATACACTTGTGTATACTCTCACAGGACTCAGAACATCCAATGATGGAGCAATCGGTGGCAACAGGATGAAAGGCTGCGGTTTTTCTAGATGAAACCGTCGTGTTTATTGCATTTATCCATCAACATTTCTGTTTTTTTTAGCTAATATGTCCAAAGAGTTACGTGAAATGAGCAGTAAACCTCCGAAGCCACCATCCACATCATTGAAGTTAAACAATGGTGCTAGTGTCTAACCCACAGGTGCCAAACAGGCGGCCCGCGGGCCAGATCAGGCACGCTAAGGGATTGAATACGGGCCGCGAGACGACACTCAGAGAAGCGCAAGAGGAAAACAAGCTGGAGGTTGAAATATGTCAACTTGATGTTGCCAAAGCCAGGTGCCTCGAACAAAGACACTGTACAGTGGGACCTCGCTACTACATGGTTCCACGTTCGCGGGTCTAAAAAATAATAATAATAAAATAAAAATAAAAAATAAATAAATAAAAATATATATATACATATATATTTTTTTTTTATTAAGCATTTTTGAAGGGGCGTCGCTACTTCGTGGTTCCATGTTTGCGGGTTCAGAGCTTCGCAGGTCTGAAAAAAAATTATAATAAAAAACAAACAAAAAAGAACATTTAAAAAAAAAAAAGTTAAGCATTTTTGAAGGGGCGTCGCTACTTCGCGGATTTTCACTTTTTGCGGGTGGTTTTGGTCCCCATTAACCGCGATAACCGAGGGATTACTGTACTTGTATTTATTTCTCTCTCTCTCTCTCTCTCTCTCTCTCTCTATCTTTTCCACCCCTTTTCTCCCACTTTGTCTCCGTCTCATTCACTTTCTGTGTTTCTCTTTTTCTCTTCCTTTGTTAATCTTTGTCCCTTTCTCTCTCTGTGTATTTTAACCTCTTTTGCTCTAATTTCCTTTTTTCCTTTTCTCTCTTTTCTCTGCCTCTCTTCATACCCATCGCGCTTTCTTTTCTCTTTTCTCTCCTTCTGTCTTTCTATTTCTCTTTGGTTTTCTTTTTTCCTCTCCCTTTCTTTTCCCCCTCTCTGACAACTTTTTATCTCTTGTTTCTCACACTCTCTCTCTCTTTTTCTTTCTTTGTCCCACCCTCTCTCTGTTTCCCTCCCTCTTTCTCTTATTTCTTTATCTCTTATTTCTTTCTCTTTAATCTACTAGTCCGGCCCCCGACAGAATGTTTGTTTTATCATGTGGCCCCCGAGTTAAAATGAGTTTGACACCCATGGTCTAACCTGTGTTTGCCATTTAGCTGGTATTATGCTTTCTTACTTAAAACAAAAAACGTTTTTTTTGTTTTTGTGGGAGTTCAGGACGAACCCATCCATCCATCCATTATCTGCATCCTTATCCTCATTAGGGTCACGGAGGCGCTGGAGCCCATGCCAGCCATCTTCGGGCAGGGGACACCCTGAATTGGTTGACAGCCAGTCACACGGACGCTCGCTCATTCACACCGAGGGAAAGTTTGCTTCGGCCAATCAACCTGACATGCATGTTTTTGGAATGGGGGACTAAACCGGAGTGCCCAGAAACCCACGCAAGCACGGGGAGAAGATGCAAACTCCACACAGGAAGGTCCGATCTCATGACCTTAGGACAGTGCCGCGGACGCGCTAACCACTCAGCCGCCGTGCTTACCTATCAGGAACCCAATCAGAACATCCATTCCATCCATCCATTATCTGCACTGCTTATCCTCAGAAGGGTCGCGGGGGTGCTGGAGCACATCTCGGCTATCTTCGGAAAGTGGGCAGGGGACACCCTGAACTGGTTGCCAGCCAGTCGCAGAGCACACAGGGGCCGACAATTCGCTCGCTCATTCGCACCTAGGGACAATTTGGACCGGCCAATTAACCTAACATGCATGTTTTTGGAATGTGGGAGGAAACCGGAGTGCCCGTAGAAAACCCAAGCAAGCATGGGGAGAACATGCAAACTCCACACAGGCAGGTCCGATCTCAAGGCAGCTATTTTAGGCAAAATCTATCACTCAAACTTTGCGACCAGCTACCAAGGTGAAGTGCATTCAGGGTGGGCAGGTGAGACTGTGCCTCACCTATTATCATGGGCACAGGTGATCCAAATCAGCAATCATGACAATTTACTGCCACCTAGGGGTAAAAAAGTGAAACTGATTCAAATAATAATAAAAAAACATGAACTATCATAAGTGCATTTTTCAAAATACTTGTGGGTTAAAAAATGTATGTTACATAACATAAACCTCACCTGGAGACAGCTGACATAATTGTCGGCCATCTTGCTGCTACCTGTACCCAAAAACCAAAATCTTTCGAAGAAAAATTGTACCGTTTGGTCACTTTGAGTTTCTGTAGTTTCGGTTCTACCTTGTACCTTTTTAGCACTTATTTTTGTTTATACTGCACAATTAAAATAATACACACTCTCCCTTTAAATAACAAACTTTCATGAAATAAATACTCATAGTTACAAGATTTTTCTATTTATTTTACATAAAATGAGCCTGATCTAGGCGTGTGCGGCACAGTTCTGAGGTCATGAGATTGAACCTCCTGTGTGGAGTTTGCATGTTCTCCCAGTGCTTGCGTGGGTTTCTTCCGGGCACTCTGGTTTCCTCCGACATTCCAAAAACATGCATGTCAGGTTAATTGGTCAGTGAGTTGTCTGTCTCTGTGTGCCCTGCAACCAGTTCAGGGTGTCCCCTGCCCACTGCCCGAAGATAGCTGGGATGGGCTCCAGCACCCCCACGACCCTACTGAGAATAAGCGGTGCAGATAATGGATGGAGCCTCATCTAAAGGGTGCTAACTCAATTGTCCCTACAAAGGCTGGGCAAAGAATATGGTGCGTTTTGGTCACTTTGTGTCTCCGTGATTTATAGTTCACATTGTGCTTTTTTAGCACTCTTTTTCAGTTGCACGACACAGTAGAGCAACATCTCGTGTAAAACAATACCCTCAACGCTGGCCCTTTAAGAAAAAATGTAACATTTTCCACTAGTTTTTAGTCAGGGTCAACCATTTTGTTTGTTAATTACATTAAAATAGCTCCCATCTCAGTCAACAACCAATCACAGCTCTCATGCTTCCTGAGCTGAGAGCTGTGATTGGTCATTAACTCAGCCTTGAGAAACTGTGATGTCATCAGTGAAAGACCAAAAGACAGCCCTTGGAGATGGATAAAAACGGGGGAATTTTTCTGTTTAATAAAATTTTCACAAAGGCTCTTTTTGGGGAATGTTGTTTTTTACACTAGTAGGGAAACATAAAACGTATTATTGCAATTTAAAACTAGATCTCCTAAAACCTACCACCGCTTAAACTTCTTGGTGGTCTGTCCGTTTTAGTGACCTCTCAGGCAATGAGTGAAACTTCAACAAAAGACAAAGAGTGTTTTAAAGATCAATAATCCCCCACAATCCCCTTTTTTCCTGCCCCATCTCCGAACGTTCCCAGATTTTGTTTTAACGATTCGCACGTCGGGGACATTCTCAGCGCATGGTGACGAACGTGGGGCGGTCTCCAAACAAATCGTTTGGGGCTTTAATGTCATTTGTGTTTTAACAGGGACCTCCGACGTTTGTAGAGAACGTGGTATTCAGGAAGAAGAATTGTATTGTATTTATTTATTCAGCCAGTGTAAACCATAAACATAATATATACGAGAAATCATTTGACTTGCGAACTCTCAATAATGATAATATAATAGATTTAAAAGAATAGAGTAAAAAAGATACTGTAGTGTACAATACAAGGTAATTATATAGAATACAGTGGAACCTCGGTTCTCGACCATAATAGGTTCCAGAACCCTGTTCGAAAACCGATTTGTTCGATCACCAAAATCATTTTTCCCATTAAAAATAATGTAAATCGTTTTAATCCGTTCCAACACCCTGAATGTTTACCTTGAATGTTTAACGTAAACATGAAGCTAACCCGGGCTAATCGTACGTTCGCGTTATCGTAATCTTCCGTACGAAAGATTACCCTAACATGAGCGTGTAAAAATAAAAAAATCAGGTCGTTTACAAGTCATTTAGCACCCGGGTCTCCAAAAGTGGTGAGTGGTTTATTGGAAAGGGGGCTGCGTCCCAACACCCTGAATGTTGGGCTCCGTTCCAACACCCTGAATGTTTACCTTGAATGTTTAACGTAAACATGAAGCTAACCCAGGCTAATCCTACGTTCCCGTTATCGTAATCTTATGAATACGATTTCTTACCTTTGTGGTGGTCAGCAGAAGGCGCTCGCACACCTCCTTCATATTTGGCTATTATTCCTTTCTTAAATGCAATAGTTGTACGCACAGCTTTTCTTTTTTCACCTGTAGCAACTTTGCTGCTTGCACTGACTTTCTTCGGAGGCATAATTAGGGGCTAAAACACCCGTACGACGCTCAGCATCGCACCCTAGCGTACGCACTCACGCATTACCGGCGTTCGAACTCCGATTTTTTGACCGAACAGCGAAGCAAGAATTTCTCGAAATTTTTGGTCGGACACCGATTTGTTCGAACTGAGAGGTGTTCGAAAACCGAGGTTCCACTGTAGTTCAAAAAGAAGGAATATGTAAACAACAAGACTAGAGTAGAATAGGTCGGAGGAACGCCGTTGGCATAGTAATATTATACATAATAACGTAAATCAATTCCCGTTGAACATACAAAGAGTGAAAGGGTAAAAACTCTCTTCAAGACGTGTAGTCTTGCTAACAATGGAGCGAAGACGGCGACCTGACGGCAGGGTGACTGGGATCGTCTATAATTTTTAGTGTCCGTTTTCTAGTTCGATCGATGTAGATACTTTGTAGGGACGGGAGGCCAGTACCTATTATTTCCTCTGCCGTCCTCACTACTGATTCCATCTTAGACAATTCTTTCGGATTGACGCGACCAAACCAAACTGCGATTGACCTAGTTAAAACGGATTCCATGATAGCACGATAAAAATTGACTAGAATGGATTGACGGATTCTGAATGATTTGAGTTGACGAAGAAAGCAGAGCCTTTGTCTGGCTGACTTTAGAATATCAGTAGCATTGACAGTCCATGTGAGGTCAGCTGACAAGTAAGTACCCAGAAACTTGAATGAATGGACCAGTTCCACCTCACTACCATTAATTGACAGTGGCACTTGGGGGGAGGCTTAGTACAGAAATCTATTATCATCTCCTTAGTTTTACCTACATTCAATAACAGATTACTGTCATGACACCAGGTCAAAAGTGAATCAATTTCTGCTCGGTATTCAGTTTCGTCTCCATTTGAAATAAAGCCAGTAACCGCGGTGTCGTTTGCATATTTAGCGAATAGTGAATGGTCAGATTTGGGTTGACAATCATGAGGAGAAAAACCGCGATGACCACGCGTGACGCCACTCGTCTCGTAGCCACTGTTGGAAAAGTTACTGAAAAAAAAGTAATTAGTTGCAGTTCCTAGTTTCTTCATTTAAAAAGTAACTCATTTAACCCCCCAAATTACTGACACCAAAAAGTAGCGCGTTATTCCGAAAGTAACTATCTAGTTGGGAACCTTACTTTAAGAAGTAATTAGTTATAGTTACTACTTCTTCCAAAAAGTAATTGAGTAAGTAACTTAGTTATTCGATAGTAAAAGTAACTTGTTACGTTACTTTAAAAGAAAGTTGTATGTCAAAGAAGTCGAAATTTTCTAAACAGTATTTTAGTCAGTTGAATAGAAAAGTATTGCACCTCACCAGCAACAAACCGATTGATCGTACACTTGAAGTAAACAATATAATAAAATAACAACCAGCAGTTAACAATATAAAGTGAGTTTGATACATTGAATCTAAGTCTCACAAACTGAAACAACTGGTCAAGTAAACATAGCCTACTGTACTTGAAGTAATTCGTTCACAACAAAAGTCAATTGTAAAACAATGTAAATTGGTTTTTATTCTATAGAATAAATTACAGTCTACAGTCTGACAACTGCTCAAGTAGACAAATGCTACATATGACACTTTAAAGTACTTGTTTCTGGGGAGAGATAGTTTTGTTCCTTTGTAACGCTTTAGATCCCACCCTGGGTTTCAACCGGCCTCCGTATGTTTGCAGAAAGCGGCGTAACCATGGAGAAGAACTGCTGCAATAACCGAGATGACCTCGTGTGACGCCATTCGCGACGTAACTTCTGCGACCGATCTCGCCGTCGGTGGGAAAGAACCACGGAGGTTGCTCCAAGGTGGCCATGTTGTGAAAAAAAATCAAGGATGTGGTCAGACCACACATACAGGTATGCACACACGCACCAAATTTCAACTCTTGTTATTGTGTTCAATAGCAGTCGAGCTTTACATTGTGGAACATCATGGAAGTTGAATGATTACAGTAATTCCAGTTTAGACTTCTGGAGGTTCATAGGCTGCTGACGATAATTCTATTGTTACCGAAAACTGTTTTTCCTGATTTCGTCAAGTGAAGTCTGTGTAATTTTGTTTCAAATACGTCATCCACTTTGAGTATATATAGGTTTGTGGTGAGGTTTGTTTCTGGTGAGGCACAGTAAATTAACCTAAAGTTTAGAAAAAACTTTTTCCAGATAGCTAGCGCTGTCTTATTGTACAATAAGTAACAGAAAATCGAGTATTCTTCTGCATGGTAAGCTTGCGCTTTCTTCTTTCGATGCAAAAAAATTGCTTCTCATCATCAGGATTGGGTAGGGTTACTTTAACTGGATTACTTTCAATTACTTTTAGATTACTCCAATACCAAATATGCTAATAAAAGACAAAATAAACTAAATATGAATAAAATTACTAAATTTTGTGAAGGCTTGGGGTGTAACGGAATACATGGAACGGCAAAAATGATGTTGGCAAGCTGTTTGGATTGATTTTCATTTTGTTTCTGTTGCATTTTATTGTTAGTTTTGCTTGAGATCAAAGAGATCAAAGCCAGGAGAGAAAGCTTACCACGTGTTGTGAGTCATAATTTTATTCATATTTGTTCTGATTGGCTCCCTGTCACTATTTGAACCCAGTTTCGTCAGTCCCCTGTTGTCAGTCCCTCTGCAAACCTCAGTTTATACAAGGCAAGCCTTTTTCGACCCTGACTCCAACCTGTCCCGTTCTTGCTCCCGTCTGTCTCCGGTTTCGACCCTTAATGATCCTAAGCACGTCTGCTTTGCCGTCCTGGCTTACGACCTCCTGTTGTCCCCGACTACGTCTACTCTCACGTCCTGGCTTACGACTCGTTTCCGATCCCGACCACGTTTTTGCTCTCTTGTCCCAGCTATCGACCTGTTTTTCCGTCCCTGACACCGCCATCGCCTGCTACGTAAGATCCACCTCCGTATTCGGATCACAATCCGATTGCTTCCCACGTCTAGCGAGCACCGGATGGCCCTTCCTCTCTTTATCTCAATAAACTTGTGAGAAACGTCACGTGATTGGGTCCTGTTTCCATTTTGGTCATGACAAGGAGTGCATCTTTCTGTGCAATCTTCCTCTTTGTACATAAAAAATTTCTTCTTCAGTAGATAAGCGCCCCTCCCTGTAGATTTGTGCTCTACATCAGTAATCGGCTACCTTTTCCGTACCACGGGCCGGTTTAATGTCTGTCTATATTCTTAATAACATTAGTAACAATAACAACAAAATAACAATATCCAGCCCATTCCAGGTATCTTCGGGCAGTGGGCAGGGGACACCCTGAACTGGTTGCCAGCCAGTCCTAGGGCACACAGGGACAGACAATTCGCCCGCTCATTCACACCTAGGGACAATTTGGGCCGGCCAATTAACCTGACATTCATGTTTTTGGAAGGTGGGAGGAAACAGAAGTACCCAGGGGAAACCCACGTAGGCACGAGGAGAACATGCAAACTCCGCACAGGAAGGATGATAGCTGGATTTAAACCCATAACCTCAAAATTGTGCCACAAACGCGCTAACCTAGCTGCAGTGCCACAAAATCAATAGTAATAAGCCCAAAATGTCATGATTGCCAATTCAGAGCACCTGCGACATAATTGGCGCCAACAGCCTGGACAGCTGATTGGCTGATGTACCCCTTTTAAACCCCCGACTTCCAAGAGATCCCTGTCAGATCGTTATGCAAACCGTTGCTCCCAGCTCGGTAAGCTCTTACGTCAGACTCTGTTCCTGCCCTGTTTTTCTCTGCCTGACCCTCGTTGCCAACCTGTTTCCGGACCTGACTCTGCCCCGTTCAGCCTGCCTGTGACCCGATCTGTTTCGCCCCGTTACCTGCCTGCCTCCTGTTGCCGACCTCGTTTCTGAACTTGACACCGCCCTTGCTCTCCAGTCCCGGCTAGTGACTTGTAATTCCCGTCTGTTTTCGACCCTCCTCGCTAGACACGGGAGTGCCACTTCCGCATCTCCTGCTCCTCATGTCTGTCAACCATCGGATCGTGGAAGAATGACCTGCTCTCCCTCTTTATTAATATAAACTGAGAAGACGAGCGCTATTGGGTCCTGTGTCCGTATCTGGTCTGTGACACAAAATCCACTGTATAAACACTATACCACTAGGAATTTAGAATGCAGTGGTACCCCGGTCCTCAATGCTCAACCAAATCGGTGTTCGACCCAAAAATGCGCAAAAAATGTTTCGATGCTCGACACGGAATTTTGTGCCCAGCCGAAAATAGCCGAGTCAAAGTAACCGAAAATAGCCGAATCTTGTCGAATCGAATGAGATTTGGCGCGTAACGAGTGGAGCCGAGTGGAACCGAAATGAACTCGGCGGCGCGAGTTAGCCTAGCTTTAGCGCCACTTCTACCCGGACTGTCAATGAGTGAAGGGGTACGCCATTTTCGAAGTTATTTTTGTTCCTACTTTGTGCTTTAGCGTTGCTTTGGAACATGGGTCCAAAGAACAATAACGATAAAGGGAAGGTACATTTTTAATGACAAAGTCATGTCGCACTTTAAAATAATAGTGTAAAGACGAAGAAGTAGCTGACAATGGACATGTTTATTATTAAAAGAGAAGAAGAAAGCTAAGCAGTAACCTTCCCACATCCATTCCTGGATGCCATCACACCACTGTTCAAAGGTATGTGACCGATACAAAATAGTTTATATTTCTTCTTTTTTTATGCCTATTATATATTATGTACACATTGATGGTCTTTAATGTTATTTAGATACACGTTTTCATAATATTTTAATTATTTTTTACGGGTGAAACGGATTAAAATACTTACCATTTTATCCTATGGGGAAAAAAAATTCGGTACTCAACCGAATTGGTACTCAACCAACAACCAGGAATACATTATGGTTGAGGACCAAGGTACCACTGTACATAGAGAAGGCATAAGGTGTCAAGAACCGGAACAGGAGGAGGACCCAGATGCGTGACGTTTCTCACGCAAGCTTTCTTTTACGGGAAATGGCGCAGTCATGCACGATAACCCAAACGCCAGTGATTCGGCGGAAGACTTAAGGCAGCAGTCTGGCGTGGAATGACTGGAAGCCAGAGGCCGACGAGATCAATACCTATTGCACGAGCAGACATTGGACACATGGGGTTGATACAGGACAGGACGAGACAGACAGGATTGATATCAGGCACTGGAGACTGGAGTCCGATAACAAGCGAGATAGACGGAAACGATACCGGACAGGAAACACAGGCAGGAAACCGGACAGAGTTAAAACCCATCTCTTACGGGCGCAGAGGTTCGTTGACGGACTGACAAAGGGTGAGTGAGAGCACTGAGCTTAAATAGGAGGGAAGCCAATCAGTCAACGCTGGCGCCAAACAGGCGGGGCCAAACCGTGACATCTCATCATCACTCAGTTTTTACTCACTGTACCACATTGTACGTTATTTTTGCTGAACTCTTTCCAAATATGCTCCATTAAACCGTGAGTAAAAATAATGTATTGATGAAATAAAATCTGATGGCCTTTCCTTTGCCATTCAAAGGCCTAGTGGCCTAGTGGTCTTGCCGCCGCATTCAGGGTTCAATTTCCATAGCATCCTATGCTGAGTATTTGAGTTCAGCCATGTTTGTTGTCTGATCAATCATTAAACTTTGAGGGTTTTTTATGAGTGAAAAAAAAGGTATACACACGAATCAATAGAGTATAAGTAAAAATATAATGCCAGCCTGGTGCTTGCAGACCACTACATAATAACAGCATAATCTTCTGCATTATGTTCTTCTACACTGAAATCAGTCTTTTTCTTCTACAGTGGAACCTCGGTTCTCGACCATAATCCGTTCCAGAACCTTTTCGAAAACCGATTTGTTCGATCACCGAAATCATTTTTCCCATTAAAAATAATGTAAATCGTTTTAATCCTTTCCAACACCCTGAATGTTTACCTTGAATGTTTAACGTAAACATAAAGCTAACCCAGGCTAATCGTACGTTCGCGTTATCGTAATCTTCCGTACGAAAGATTCCCCTGACATGAACGTGTAAAAATAAAAAAATCAGGTCGTTTACAAGTCATGTAGCACCCGGGTCTCCACAACAAGTGGTGAGCAGTTGATTGGAAAGGGGGCTCTGTTCCAACACCCTCAATGTTGGGTTCTGTTCCAACACCCTGAATGTTTAACGTAAACAGAAAGCTAAGCCAGGCTAATTGTATGTTCGCGTTATGGTAATCTTATGAATAGGATTTCTTACCTTTGTGGTGGTCAGCAGAAAGCGCTCGCATACCTCCTTCATATTTGGCTATTATTTCTTTCTTAAATACAATAGTTGTACGCACTACTTTTCTTTTTTCACCTGTAGCAACTTTACTGCTTGCACTGACTTTCTTCGGAGGCATAAAGTGCTAAAAACACCCGTACGCCGCTCAGCATCGCCCCCTAAGCGTACGCACTCACGCATTACCGGCGTTCGAACTCCGATTTTTTGACCGAATAGCGAAGCAAGAATTTCTCGACATTTTTGGTCGGACACCGATTTGTTCAAACTGAGAGGCGTTCGAAAACCGAGGTTCCACTGTATGTTGAAAATACCTCTTATTCTGCATGTAAAACTGGCTGCTTCTTATTTTCCAAAAACGAGTGTGTCCTGTCATTTAGCAAACGATCTCCTTCTTCTTGGAAGATTTTTTTAAGCTTAAAACGAGCAGTTGGTAGCAGTAGGAAGCTAGCAGAGTCTTTTTGAACTTAGCCCGCTTGTTACACGAGCCGAATGCTTCCGAGCATGGGAATAAGGTATCAGCTTTCTTGTCCGGAAAATACCGTATAATCGGGACTATAGAGCGCACCTGATTATAAGCCGCACGCAGCACATTTTATGGGCTTTCCTGGTTTTGTCTTTACACAAGCTGCACCTCTATATAGGCCGCATAAACCCACATTGTAACACAGTCACAAGTTTATCCTGAATCTGACTTTGGGTGCCGCGATCGCGACTACAGATATAGTACACAATGCAATCACCGCAGTCGTCAACATGAACGGAAAATGATACCGGTAGTGACAATTTAATGCAGACCTTTAAAGTCCGGGTCCCGTTAAAAGTAATCCAATGAAAAAAATGTATATTTCCAAAGTTAAGGCTGGGAAAAATATATATCCACTATTGTCCGCTGCAACACCAATCAGATTTAACTCAGCTTCACCCCACTTCCCGTCAGCCTGCGTTTGCTCCGCCACTTCTTTTTGATTCGACGGTAGAAAACATATCACAATAAGTCTCTAAAATAAATACATCACAAAAATATACAGTTGCAAATACATATTATACATGGGTTACACATATTTACAAAGAAAGACGGTACACCGAGAGTTTTAATAATAATAATATAACTTTCATCCCAAACCATGCCTGTGAAAGGTACCAACACGCTACTCCTAACACGCTTGTTATGCATGAAGCATAGCTGTTTAACAAAGCCGTACCGCAATTGCGAAATTCATGGTAAACCGTCCTCATCTTCTTATCAAAGGCGTCTTCCTCATTATAGGAAAGAACCTTTGTCATACGTACAATTCGAAGGTAAACTATGAGGATGCAGTCTACCTCGGCGCACTTATTCCACCGGTCTAAATCTTACTGCTAGAAAAATTTCATAGATTAGCCGCTTCACTGAATAAGCCGCAGGGCTGAACATTTGGGAAAAAAAGTAGCGGCTTATAGTCTGGAATTTACGGTACACTTAATGAACAGACAATTTGATGTGTCAGGTGGACAAAGCTGACAGGATGCGTAGGCGGAGAAGCGCCAAGAACCGCTTAGGTCCGGGTTCGAAGGCCAAGAGGGTCGGACCAAAGGTTGGCGCACAGCCATTGGGCAAACAGGACGCTGGAAGATGCTGCGAGAAAGTGACATTTACTCGCAGACGTGTGATATGTTCGTCACACCGAGTGGAAGCTCAGACGATAGTTTTCCTCTTTCTCAGGCTAGGGAAAAACGCTTTGTCAAGTAACGTCAGAGCGGAAATGAACAGATGTTGGACCTACGCCCGAAAAAGCAAAAATTGACTTTCATGCAAATGGGAGTCATTCGTTTAGAATGAAATATTTAACTTCAAAACATTGATTCATAACTAAAACTGTTTTTTTTTACTAACAGGCTTATTTTTGGCATTAACGGTCCCGCGCAATAAATATGACATCATGAATTACGTTTATTTTCAAGCGCAAAAGAGCTATTTGTATGATTTAGCACATCCTTGGTTGGTTGGTTTCTTGTGGTGTGTTTTGTTGGCGCCCATTCCTCTACAGGCCATTGTAAAGATGCAATGTTCGATAAAAAAGGATTAGAAACTCAAATAAAAATGTTCTTAAGCTGCCCTCTGGCGGTCGAAAGTGGTACTACTACTCTTAGCGCCACACTAGAAATTTGCGCACTCTTATTTGCATTGATTTAATGTAGTTAGTGGCTCAGAAATCACGTGATACAACGAATTTGTCATGTCCTGCACGGTTGTCATGGCGCCCAGCTGGCCCCGCCGCCTTGACACCGGCTGAGACGCATTGAACTGATTGCTTGTGGAGTACTCAAACGCTCCTTTTGGGACTGCCCGTTGCCAGACCATTGCTTTACCTTGTTGAAGACCTGTTCATGCCTGTTTGATCTGAGTAATACCTAGTTTGTAATTTGGATTGCCTTTAAACCTGTTTTGTTTTGTCTTTGGTCCGTTTGTGTGTTGGACAACTTTTATTTCCTAATTAAAGTGACAGATCGTCTACGCATATGAGTTCCGACTCCCTGCTTCCCGGTTCGTTTCCTGACAGAATCGATGATATTATTAGTTGCCAACTGTCACAAATCAGGAACGGAGACGGGACCCAATAGCGCTCGTTTTCTCAGTTTTTATTGATAAAAGAGGGAGAGAAAGGCTTGCTTCCACGATCCGCGGATCGACGAACACGGATAGCAAGTGGCGGGAACGCGGAAGTGGCACTTCCGTGTCGAGCGGGGAGGATCGGAGACAGGTGGGAATAGCAAGTCGTTGGCCGGGGCTGGAGATCAAAGGCGGTGTCAAGTTTGTAAGCGAGGTCGGTAGCAGGAGGCATGCAGGTAACGGGGCAAAACAGGTCAGGTAACAGGAAGACGGAACGGGCAAAGTCAGGTCCATAAACGGGACGGTAACAGAAATCAGGCAGGAAAAGGTTTAGCACAAACGGAGTCGGACGAGAAGGCTTACTGAGCAGAAGGCAACAGTTCGCAACGATCGGACGCCGGTAACAGGGATCCCGGGGTTTAAAACGTGGCAAGGAGCCAATCAGCAACCAGGGATGTTGGCGCCACCAGGGCAGACGCAGGTGCCCCAAATCATTAATCATGACAGCCAACGCTTTTAATAATCAATTTTATTGAACAGTTGTTGCAGCCCTAATTAAATGTGTTTATGGATCAGGAATATTTTAATAGCTATTTAAGATTGGTTCACTTTAGTCCTTTTGGGAGGTCTGAAATGGGTCGATTAGTTTAAAATTTCATATGGGGAAAAATTGCTCGTCCTACGGACAAATCAAGCTGCATGTACAATTCGTGGACGAAATAAGCTCAGCGCTGTTAGCACATCCTAGAGGTAAAAAAAAAATGAATTCATAAAAAAAATAAAAATTGAGTTAAATAATGACCAAAAATATTAATAGGTTCATAGTTTAGTAGACACTCAAAATGAGATAAGACATCAATGGATTTTGACCTTGCAAAGAGAACAGGAGAGAACCCTCAGGTAGCAAATCCCACCCTTCTCTAAAAGCCCTCCCCTGAGCCCTTCTTTGTTAAAATGTCACGACCCAGAATGGAATCTCGGACTCAATTGCGTTCGTTCTAAAGGAATCTTTATTGGATTGAGCTGACAGAGCTGGCTTTGGTTGGTCGCTAGCAGCATTGGACGGAACAGCAGTTCAGTGACAGGTAGGCAGAATCAATACGTCTTAGCGGGCAGGTCGATGGCCAGGGCAGGACAGTAGATCGTAACGCGGGGCAGAAACAGGTCGGAACTGAAGACAGGAATCAAAACAGGAGAGTAGTCTTTGGTACTTGGTAATCTAGCAAACACACAGGAACACAGAAGTACGGTCTGACATCCTTATCTGGACGCTGACCGCTTAAGAAGAGAACGTCAGCCAATCAGAGAGTATGCTCCAGCGCGTCAAACGATTGCCACAGGTGTCTTCACTTTGGCAATCATGACATAAAATCTCCTATGTTACAAAATCAGATCCACCCTAAAGGATGTGGAAATCAAATAACAGCAATATGATTGGCCATCGGTGATGCTGATGTAAACAGTGCATAATAGTCAAAATAACAAACAACAGAGGCGTGTTCAGGAGAGTAATCAGACATGTAGTCGCTTGTTAATCGCTTGCCGCGCACTGCTGAACGTTTTGTAATCGCTCACTGTGATTGCCTTACTGATCCAAAATGGCCGACGACAGTACAATGGATTTCGTTCTACAGCTTGCTTTGAGCGAGTTGGCTTATATGAGCGACAGTTCGCATATTGACACAGTTAAGGTTATCCTAAACGCAGTGGAAGGGTCATACCTGTCTTGCATTGTTCACAAACATTACCAGGCAATGTAAGACGATATATTACATCGCCAACAGCACTCGTCAGGGTGAGATCCTCCATCTTCTGCACTGTCGACGCCATGTTGGAAATCAAAGTAAGCGGTCTTTCTCCCGTGATTACTCGGGCACGCGAGCGCTCAATAATCATTGGCCGTTCAGAAGCTAGCGATAGCTAGCGATAGCAATCGCTCACTCTCCTGAACACGCCTCAGGTGTCCAATAATCAAAACAGAAAACACTTATCACCTACAACGGGGCGGCAGTAGCCCAGGAGGTAGAGCGCTCGTCTTGGGATCAAGGGATTCCAGTTCGAATCCCGGCTTGTCCGTGTTACATGCCGAAGTGTCCTTGGGTAAGACACTGAACCCCTAATACCCCCAATAAGTAGGTTAGCGTCTTAAATGCCTGCAATACAAGGCCGGTATTGGGAAATGTGAAGCACACTGTAAAGCGCTTTGGGAAGTCATTGACTTGAAAAGCGCTATACAAATGCAGATCATTTCATTTCATTTACAAGCATGCATTTTTTAAAATACTGGTAAATTGAGAAAATTTTACATAATATGAGTTTCGCCTAACAGGAGCTGACATATTTGTCCACCATCTTGCGTGAACGGGTACCCAAAAACCTAAAAAAGCCTGGGCGATAAATGACAAGTAAACTGTGTTTTAGTCACTTTGTGTATCCATAATTTGTATTCTTCCTTGTGCTTTTAAGCACTCATTTTCGGTCACAGTAAACCAGACAGCTACATCTAATGGTCACTTAACACTCATCGCCCCCAAATATTAATAAATGCACAGAATTTGTGGCACCACTTCTGGTAAGCATGACCACACATTAATATTTCGGGTTTTCCAGTAAAATAAAAATAATAATTTATCGGTAGTCATTTTAGTCAGGCCGTGGACCCTCACGGTTATAAATCTTCGACCACATCAAACAAAGCTCCTAAAATAGACTCTCTTTTCACACTGGCCTTATTATACCCTGCTCCTTTTTTTGCTAGGCACACATGCCTTTCATTTTGTAGCTCAAACTTTCTTAAAGTTTTTCACATTCCACAGGCTTCCATAAAAAAATCTGATTTAAATCATAGCTTTAAATTTCATTCATCTCCCTTTCAATGTTCTGCTCCTGCCAGGCGGCATTAGATTATGTTTTTTTAAGGTTTATTCTTTGCCCATGTCGGCCTTGGCAGAGGTATGCAGCTCCACGCGTGAACGTGAATGGGATTTTTTACTGTAAGTGTTATTGTCTGTCAGAGTCTACCTTCCATTTGACTGGAGAAACCAAAAAACATCTGTTTTTTGGTCCGCGTACGGAGAAATGGTATAAACCCCTCATAACAGACTATGGAGTAGTAAATTGCATTTATTGGCTCGTGTGGTGAATTATGGAAACAGCACCTAATGGGGAAAAGTACATCTTCAGACCAGTAGTGTTGGAAACTTCACCGAGAAAACGTTGCCAAAAAACGTAAAAAAGATGAAGCTTTCTGTACATACCGTATTTTTCGAGTCCTGGGGTGTAAATCGCTCCAGGATAAAAATGCATCATTCAATCTCAAGAAACATATACAAGTAAATATTATCTTTGGAATCTGTGTCAGGTTTTTTTCCCCACTGATCTTTCCCTGAAAATACCAGCCTTTTTAAGGGATCAGTATTTGTGATAGTCACCTATACCAATACCAGGAACCTCTGTCATGATTACCGATGTGAATCACCTGTGCCCGCTCCTTTGGCGCCAACTGTCTCGGACTCTGATTGGCTCCTTGTCCCTATTTGAACCCACTCCTATCTGTCCCCTGTCAGTCCGTCTGCAAAGCTCAGTTTACAATAGGCAAGCCTTTTTTCGACCGTGACTCCTACCTGTTTTTGATCCTGACCACGTCTACTCTCCCGTCCCGACTTTCGACCTCTTTTTGTCCTCGACCACGTCTACTCTTCTTTCCTGGCTTCCGACTCGCTTCCGACCCCGACCACGTTTTTGCTCTCTTGTCCCGGCTACTGACCCGTTTTCCATTCCCGTTTTCCTTTGCTCGCCACGGAAGATCCACTTCCGCGTTCAGAGCGACCTGCTTCCCCCGTCTAGCAATCACCGAATCATGGGCGCAACCCTTTCTCCTTCCTCCAATAAAACTTGTGTAAAACGCAAGTGGGTCCTGTCTCCATTCTGGTCTTCACAACCTCGAAGGAATGGTAAATCTGCGTGAAGAAAAGCTAAATTGTGGAACAATAATTTTGGGATGTAATGGTATTTCTTTACAAATATCAGTAATTTTTTGCAAAGGAATGATATTTTGTTTTATCGTTTATGCATGCATATACATTATGACTCCAACCCCCTAAAACTGCTTTCAAATAGTCAAGTCAAGTCATGTTTATTTGTATAGCCCTTATCACAAGGAGTCTCAAAAGGCTGCAAAGACCACAGATTATTGAAATATAGGTCATTCATAAGCTATGGAATAGTAGTGTGCTTTAAGCCTAGATTTAAACATTTCCACTGAGGTTGCAGATTGATTCTCAGAGGGAAAAGCATTCCACAGCACCGGGGCACGAATGGAGAACGCTCTCAAACCTGCGGTTTTCTTCTTGGCTCTTGGGATCACTAGTCGAAGGCTCCGAACCGGAACATGGGGGGGATTAAATCTGAAAGATATGAGGGAACAAGTCCATGCATGATTTTGTATAATATCAACATAACCTTAAAATCACATCTTAAGCTAACTGGTAGCCAATGCAGTTTAGCTAAAATCGGCTTAATGTGATCGGACTTTCTTGTTTTAGTTAAAAGCCACGCTGCAGCATTTTGAACCAGCTGCAGGCTCTTGATTTTGGACTCGGGAGAGTGGTACATTACAGTAATCGAGGCGGGGGGTAACGAAGGCATCAATTTTAATCTCCGCATCGGTCTGGGACAGCCTAGGGCGACTTTTAGCACTGTTGCGAAGACGGAAAACCGCTGTTCTAGTAATATTCTTAATGTGTGTTTTGAAGAACAGATTGGGGTCAAATGTGACACCTAAACTTTTGACTGAGTCACTGGCCACATACAAAAAAAAATACGTATCCAAAATATGAATAAAATGTGTAACTAGACTACAATAATAACAATAAATGTGGAAATGATAAAGACTAATATACCAATTCAATAAATAGCACATTTTAAACAATTTAGTATATCTTTAGAGAAGGTGACCCCAGGAAGTGACGGAGTGGTGCACAGGAATCTTTGTGGTCCAGAAGCCTAACTGAACAATGAGAATCTGTGTAGATCCAATCCATCTCAATTACTACCGTAAATACCGGACTATAAGCCGCTACTTTTTTCCCAAACGTTCAACCCTGCGGCTTATTCAGTGATGCGGCCAATTTATGTAATTTTTTGCTAGCGTGTTTTTGAATAAGGGAGCGTGGGACGACGTCTATATGACGACTTTGATGACGTCAGTTATAAGGAGGAAGATGAGGACGGTTTACCGTAATTACTACTAGTACGGTATGTTTTTTAACAGAGCCGTTTACTGTGTTGCGAGCATGTTGCTAGTAGCGTTTCGCTACCCTTCACAGGCACGGTTTGGGATGAAAGTTATAATATTATTATTAAAGTTTTGAAAACTCTCGGTGTACCGTCTTTCTTTGTAAATATGTGTAACCGATGTATAATATGTATTTGTGCCTGTATATTTTTGTAATGTATCTTTTTGAGACACTTATTCTAATATGTTTTGCGAATTAAAAAAGAGGGGCGGAGCAAACGCGGGCTGACGGGAAGTGGGGTAAAGGTGAGTGAGACCTGTTGTCGCGGCGGGCAATAGTGGATATATATTTTTCCCACCTTTTTCTTTGAAAATATAGACTTTTTTTCCTTGGATTAGTTTCAATGGGTACCCGGACTCTGCATGTCTGCATCAAACCTTAAGTACCGGTATCATTTTCCGTGCATCTTTCCGGCTGTCATTTTTGGACTGTGTACTTTATATTCGGTTACAATCGCGGGACTCAAAGTTGGGTTGTGGGTTAAATTTGTGATTGTGTTACATGCATTAACGTGGGCGCATGCGGCTTATATACAGGTGCGCCTTGTATAAGTACAAAAGCGGTTATCCTCTTAAAATGTGGTAGGTGTGGCTTATAATCAGGTGCGCTCTATAGTCCGGAACTTACGGTACATATGTCTTGAAAGACTTATCCTTCGCGTAGTCAACTCTTGCTAAGCTGTCAAGAACCGAGGTATTCCAACTGACAAGCTTTCAAGGGGAAAGATCAACAAATTAATGAGAGGCAAGTATGCTGTTACAACAAAAGAACGCGGAGAGCAGAGACTGGAGCTCTGACCAGGACAGAGTCTGTGTAAAGAACACGGCACAGCGTGGGGTCATCACACACCAAGCCCAGACACCAAGGTCCGACAACATCAAGATGCCCTGAGGAAGTCTTAAGGGGAATTTGATCCCACATCAGGGTCATTTCAAAGACTTCTCCAGGGACTCGATCAGGGCACATGATAAGAAAACGTGTGGGAATGGACTTCAAAGCAGTTGTTGATGTTGTTTAAAGAAATGTGGGTAGCTCACTTAAACGGGAAGATGTGGGAAAATCGGTAGGAATGAATAGTAGGAGATAATGTACCTGTGTGAGGCACTGACCTGGGACCAATGTTCCCTCTAATTTTCCACAGGTCTGAGCGTTCACACAAAGTCGGTGAGCAGCGCTTGAAACATCAGTGAGCAACCATAATCCCAAGTGTGGCAAGATAATTAATTATCAAACATGTCCAAAACATCAAATCACATTTTGCTGAGTTTCCGGCAATGCAAAAAAAATTGTCAGTTTTAAATGAATTGACTCATGTACTATTGCAAAGGTTGTACGGCCTACAAACGTCGTTTGTTCTTACAATTCTTTTTAATCACATTTTTGAGTGGAAGTACAATGTTGGCAACAAGATTCACTTGCTCTCCAACCGCCCACAGTCGGTGAAACTTGGTACCCACGTCTCTCCCACCCTAACACTGAACACTGGCTCCCCCCAAGGTTGTGCACTGAGCCCCCTGCTTTTCACCCTCTACAGCTCCGACTGCTCACCGACCCACCCCACAAACACTATAATTAAGTTCGCTGACGATACCACCTTGATCGGCCTCATCTCTGAAGGGGACGAGGCGGCATACAGGGATGAGGTGGAGTCATTTTCAACGTGGTGTTCGGAAAACCACCTCATATTGAACACCACAAAAACAAAAGAACTGATTCTGGATTTCAGAAGGAATGGCAGGAATCCAGCACTACTCACCATAAAAGGAGACTGTGTAGAGAGAGTCCAATCTTTCAAATTTCTGGGTGTGCACATCTCTGACGACCTCTCCTGGTCTGCAAACACCAGAGCGGTGGTAGGGAAGGCCCAGCAGCGACTGCACTTCCTGAGATTGCTCAGGAAAAATAATCTAAAACAGCAGCTGCCGGTGTCCTTTTACAAAGCCACAGTGGAGAGTATCCTAACATACTTCACCACGGTGTGGTATGCTGGGTGCACAGCAGCAGACAGGAAAAAGCTCCAGAGGATCATCAAAACAGCCCAGAGAATCGTCGGCTGCTCTCTGCCCAGTCTGGAGGACATTGCCTGCTCTCGCTACCTCAGCAGAGCAGGAAACATCATCAAGGACTTTTCTCACCCCGGCCACCACCTCTTCGACCTGCTGCCTTCCGGCAAGCGCTACAGGTTACACAAAGCAAAAACAAACAGACTCAGAGACAGTTTCTTCCCCACAGCCATTACCACCCTAAACAGACACCGCACAAAAAACTGAAAACTGTTGCAAAAAACTACCTCACACGAATGTAAAATGGTACACACATACATGCTGTCTGCAATATGTTTGTTCACTGCTCAAAACAGACACCGCACAAAAAACTGAAAACTCGTGCCAACACTACCTCATACGAATATAATGGTACTCATGTCTATGTTCTTGCACATGTCGACTGCACTACGTTTACTGCTCACCTTGCACAATGTCTGACCATTTCCTTTTTCTGCACTATGATGTCTATGTTTGCACCAATGCATATGCTGACTATTTTTTGCACTATGATGACTTTGCACCAAATGCAATATTGCACAACCCTTACGATACCAACGGTATCACGACAACACTGTATGTAACATCCCACATGCCGACATTTCTTGTATAAATACCATGTAAATTATAACTATAGCCTTATCCCCCTTGTTTTATAACTTTATCTTCTCTGTTCCTTTATCTTCTTGGCTCATACCTCACTGTGAATGTGTAAAACTGGAGTGTCATGCCCAATTTCGTTGTCACAATATGTTAACCCATTTTGTAACAATGACAATAAAGGTATATTCTATTCTATTCTATAATTGGAAATTATTTGAATGCAACACAAACTTTTTCTTCTTTTTTCCGTGTTTTTTCTCTACTTTTTAAAAAATTCCTTTAAAAAAATGTCCTTGTGTTTATTTTTTCCGAGCTGTTACTTTTTTCTTTTTGTTCTCTATTTACGTTTTTCCTACATTTCTTTCTTTTCTTTTTTTTCTGGCTTTTTTCCAAATGTTTCCTTCTTTTTTCTCTTCCTTTTGTTTCTTCTTTTCTCAGCTTTTCACTACTTTTTCATTTTGGTATATTTTTTATCTTTGTTCCATTCCCCCCTTCCTTTAAGTCATTTTGTGCATAATTTTACATAATATTTGGTCATGTTGGGATTAAAGAAGCGAAAACAACCCGAAGAGCTGTTTAGGACCCGAAAGAGCCGGTTCCTTTTAGTGAGCCGAGCCGAAGAAGCCGGTTCCCCGACAAACTCTACTAACTTTACTCAACTTCGTCCTCCTTCGACTCGACTTCAAAATACCGCATTTAGGACACAACGTCTGGGAAACCCGTATATTTTTACCTTCATGCACTGTAACTTTGACTTAAGTCGCTTCTTAATCAGTAATTTTGAGCCCTGATTTTTGTGCGCTGGCTAGATTTTCTTGTGCGCTGAGAATGTGCGAGCAGTGCGCAATTGCGCACGCGTGCAGCTTAAAGGGAACACTGCCTGGGACATAAATGGTAACACCCACCCAGACAGTACGTTGTGACATGCCAATAAGCTTGGAGGAATGATTAAAGGAACATAAAAAGATACACTTGTTTGTGAGTCTTAGTCATTCAATGGATAGAACATTGTTACAAGCGGTATTAAGTATTCCTTATGTATATTAAGCGTCCCACTTTTCTATTATCATTTCACTGAATATATTTCTTCCATCAACACAGGGGTATGTTTATGTGCAGGTTTTCGGTTATATACAAAAGGGAAAAAGCGCATTACCCAGTCAAGCAGCGTAATGCTTTTGGTTCAGTCAAAAAACAGTTCACAACATAGTAATGGAAGAGGAAATGTCCGCTATCCAGAATATGGAAATTAGGAATCATTGGTTAAGTGTTAGCGTTGAGATATTTGTGTCTGGGGCAAGTGTTGCATTGACTGATGTTTCCATCCGCCGATGACGCTGGAACACAGTTGGCACGTCGAATGCAGCGACATTTCGCAGCTTGACTTGCGCTGGTGTTATATAATTAAAGAACGCCAACCAGGACATCGGGCCTTCAGTCATTTGACTGCGGCTAACTTTTCCACATCCATGAGAGGCCATGTTGTTCGCCTGGCTCTAGCTCAGACCGGTCCGAACCGCTCTTCTTCGGGGCATCAAACGATATTTTTAATCAAGCGGTCAGAACGCTATTGCGCAAACATTCTAAAGTAGCTTAGGTCAACAAGCGCGGCAGAAAACCGTTCTGTCCGCTGGCAGGCCGGAGCAAGGCGCCAAACAGGGCCTCTTTTGTGCCGCCTCACGCCACAGCCACGGCACTCAGGAATCCTGTTTGTTTTCTTTCAACATTCTCAGCCCGGCCTTCGCTCCCAACGCGTTTTAAAGCGCGCATCTGTGTTTGCGTGCAACAGTGCACCTCATTGAGCCGCGGCTCATTTGCAGTGCGGGGGCCAAAGTTGACAAGCTTTTAAAGTGGCGCGTATATCGACTTTTAGCTTCTGTACGTTCCGGGCTGTTTGTTTTTGTGGACGTTGACATATGCAAAAGTGCAAATCCAACCAAAATATAAATGCTTTTTCTCGATCCAAGCACATTTACATGTATATTTTTTCACATGCTTGAATCTCTTTTGATATTGGGCGATGAAAAACTTTTTTCATCCAAAAACCTGCAGTACCAAATCAAACAGGTACATCTTAGTTTTTTCACTTTGACCTAGGGATGGGCGAGCACCGCAGCCAGGTATTTATATCAGCCCTGGCCATATTTCAAGTTATCAGCAGCTGAAACAACTATTTTATACTGGTATCTGTCACTGCATGTGCGGCAGAAAGACATGTTTGGCTGATACCAGCTAACCGAGATTTTTTACATAATTCTTTCATTATCTAACATACTATAAATACATATTCTATCTATGTACCGTACTTTCCGCACTATAAGGCGCACAAAAAAGCCTTTATTTTTTTCAAAAGCTGACCATGCGCCTTACAATACAGTGCGCCTTATATATGGATCAATATTAAGTCGCAAAGTCTTGCAACTAAGGCAAGCAGCTGCCGACTAGATTTTCCCCCGAAGGCGAAGTCGTCCGCTGTGTATGCTGGGATTTATATACCGGCGTTTCATTTCCTAACCAATGTGTCAATCATCATTTGAATCAGTCACTATTGGCTAAAGTTATTCGGAGGCGGATCCTTTTTATCATTTACAGGCTCGCATAGGCTAAAGGGGCGAAACAAAGCCTGCAATTGGCCGAAAAAGATGAATGTGAATAGCATGCTCGGTAGAACTACGGCATAGAGAAAACATTTTTTTACTATTCTGTATTTGCAAATATTTTACTCTCCTGGATTTACTACACTCGCGGTTGTAAGAAGACCATGGTTACGTATCATTAATGAACGTGAAGGCTGCAAGAGAACTTAGGTGAGCTATGCGGATTTATATTTTCCCGGTATCTTGTTTTAGAACGATCTTGATGTTTCTGTGATGAGTCTATTTTTAAACTAAATTCAATTCAAAGTGTTTATTGTCATATGCACAGTAAATAACCCTGTTTCCCTGCACAATAAAATTCTTACTTTGCTGTCCACACAGTTGCCAGCAAAAAATAAAATGGAAACTAAGAAATGTTTGGCATTTCTTGAATCCCAAGACTTTAACCTTCCGAATGATATTTGGAACGATGCATTTGAGTGACATCATACGGACACCGCATCCGCACGTGTCTACGACACGTATTTGCTTCTTTGCAAGCTTTGGGAATGTTAAGGGGGTAATAAGTTGGACTGAACTATCTGACTGTTTTGTCGATGTTCCCATTGTAGCGCCTTATAATCTGATGCGCCTTATGTATGGAAAATATAAAACCAAAAACTATTTTTTAGGGGTGCGCCCTATAACCCGGTGCGCCTTATAGTGCGGAAAATACGGTACCTACCTACTGACTGACCGACCTACCTACCTGCCTAATAGCACATACCTACCTACCTACATGCACATATATACCTACGTTCCTACCTACCTACCTACTTGCTGTTGGGAATTTAATCTCAAAATGTACCGTTTACCAAATTGTTCGAATTAGTTATCTTACTCCATTAACCAAACACAACCTACATTTACCAAACAATTTATGCGCGCTCGTTTCTTGATGGAAAAGATAAAAAAGAAAGCCGACATTTTTACACCGGGGCAGATTTAATTTCATTAACAATTTAACTAAATGTACTCCATCGAAAACGGCCGAATTAGTGTCGTTGGAGTCTCTGGGGAGCCCTCTTCTGAAGTCCTTTAGCTTTCTCCTTGTTGGCCATCTTCTCCCTGCACAATGGTGCGCCGACTTCTCCCATGGGCGTGCCAATGAAGCCCCCCGGGCTCTACCACCTCGGGGAAGAGGGCCGCGACGTCTGGAACAACCAAAACAACACCGAGCGTTTCCATGTCATCAGCGCCTTGTTCTCAAAACAACGCCTGCCGTCCTCCGTCAGAGTCCTGTTATCAAAATTCCCTAGTCAAAATATTCTACATTTGGAACAGCGTGATCTGTCATTGAACTAAAGCCCAGTCAGTGAATATCTTCCATTAAACTCAATAAATGTAACTTGTTTTCAATCGTATAAAATCCTTTATAGTCAAATGTATAAAATCCTTCACTGCCTACCTACTTACTGTACCTATCTACTTACTTACTTACTTACCTACTTACCTACTTGCCTACCTACCTACAGTTTCTACCTACAGTACCTACCTACCTAACCTAACCTACATGTACATATCTACCTACCCACATGGACGTACAGTATGCATATAGACATAATGCAAAATAAATATGTAGAACTTACAATTAAATGCAACAATTGCAAAATTCCTTTGGCTTGGGAAACTTGTGCTCTTTTCCTTGAGTTGTATGGGTTACCCGAAAGCAGTTCCGTGCACCTGTTCGATAACACATAGGGAGGTTACCAGTGGCCTCCGGGCTGTAGACACAAAGTTCCTTTGGCTTAGGAAACCTATTCTCCTGACCCTGAAGGTGTTTGCGAAATCATAAAACAACACGCTTATTGAGCACAATAGAAATCGTAAAAGTATATATTGGATAAAATATAGTGTAAAAGGCACATTAAGGCCATAATTTCCCTTACACATATAATGCAGAGGGGAAAGATTTGACAATATAATTGTCAATCGTGATTGTCTGAAAATTAATTGTCTCCAGAAATTCCCAATTGTGACAGCCCGAGTCTGGAGCTACAAATCCTATCAGGTTTTATTGGGTAGATTGCACAACCAAGCATAAAACACAATTCATGCTAAAGTCATCTATACTGTTTTTCCCCTCACAATTTGCTTCGGTTTTACATAAAGTTATTATGCAACAAAAAGTGGTTGGAAAGAATTTAGGGTCCAAGCATTCGTTTGACTACAGAGCTTTGCTTTTTGGGCTCCCATTGCCGAAAACAAAGACGTACATGTGCGTTTCACATAAATAGTATTAAGCACATTTTAATGCCTAAGCGACTTGCAGATATCAACACTGGAAGATATTTGAGGTGTTGTTTTTAATGTGATAGTTGAAAAACTCGGACTTCAGTTTTGGTAAAAAATATTTGGATATTGTTAGAGGCGTGCATTTTAAAACTTAGAATGATTAGGTATGTAAACTGTGTTTATGTTCCCAAACTCTTACCTTCGTTCTTAGTAAATCAGTTTTATTTGAGGGCGGCACGGCGGCACAGTGGTTAGTGCATGTGCAACACAGTTCTAAAGTCTTGGGAACCTCCTGTGTGGGTTCAAATCCAGCTACCGGACTTACTGTGCGGAGTTTGTATGTTCTCCCCGTGCTTGCGTGGGTTCCCTCCGGGCACTCCGGTTTCCTCCCACATTCCAAAGACATGCATTTCAGGCGGATTGGCCGGTTCAAATTGTCCCTAGGTGTGAATGAGCGAGCGAGTTGTCTGTCCCTGTGTGCCCTGCGATTGGCTGGCAACCAGTTCAGGGTGTCCCCTGCCCGATGATTGGTGGGATGGGCTCCAGCACCCACGCGACCCTACTGAGGATAAGCGGTGCAGCTAATGAGATGAGATGAGTTTTATTTGACATTTCATTAAGGTCGCTAACACTATCATTGCTGACTGGACACAATCCTTAAATTGTATTGTTTTGTCCACAATGTCAAGCAAATCACCGTTTCACATCACCTCTGAAAATACTGGTCTACTAGTGATCCCAAGAGCCAAGAAGAAATACGCAGGTTCGAGAGCGTTCTCCATTCGGGCCCCGGTGCTGTGCAATGCTTTTCCCCCTGAGATTTGATCTGCAACCTCAGTGGAACTGTTTAAATCTAGGCTTAAAACACACTTTTGTTTTATAGCTTATGAATGACCTATATTTCATATTGACAATATCCGTGTATTACTTGTTATTGCAACATCCGTTACAACCTGGTCATCTTGTAAGGGGGATTACCTCATGTGCGGTCCCTTCTTATGGTTTTTTTCGTTTTCCCCATGTTGAGGTTTTGAGTTTTTCCTTGCCCTCATGTAGGTTTTAGATCAGGGTATGGTGTAGTCTGTCATTTTTGCAATAATCTGTGGTCCGTACAGCCCTTTAAGACTCCTTGTGATAAAGGTGCTATACTTATAACCAAAGAGACAGACCCCTAAATAACTTTAGATGATGTTTCTATTAATCATTTCAACTCTTTATCATGTCTTATATCATAACAATCAATTGTTAGTCAATTTAGAAGTGATCACATGGTTTCAATCACAATAAACATCTTTTATTTGTTCTTTTTTCCTATTTATGCTTTTCCTTTCTCTCTAGCAACAATACAGTCCAAAAACCTGGGATGGATGTAACCATTTTTGCATGGAAATGTTTTTCTTTCAAGTGTACAGCAGATGATGAATAAACATTTCAGGGAAACTGCACTATTTTTCTATGACACTTGTACAAATTTTGGGAAGACGGATGTATCTGACTCAGGAACATGCAGCGAGGTTTATGTCTGGTGAGGCACAGTCAGATTTACAAACAAATTAAACTACTTCTTATTCATCATTTGATTAGGGGAGCCAGAAACACAATAAGCATAGAAAAGCATAGAAAAACTAGTTTTATTGTCTTACCATACTTACCGAATCGATTTGTGGCTTATTTCCCTTGAATATGAAGAAAACAAGTTTGGATGACTTGATTTTCATTGTCCGGCAACACAAAAATACGTAAGGGGGGGTAGTGTGTCGAAAATCTTGAAAAAAAACAAAGGGTTTAGCAGGTCAAAAATATCGAAAAATACGTAAGGGGGGGTAGTGTGTCGAAAATGTGGAAAAAAAACAAAGGGGTTAGTATGTCGAAAATATCGAAAAATACGTAAGGGGGGGTAGTGTGTCGAAAATGTGGAAAAAAAACAAAGGGGTTAGTATGTCGAAAATATCGAAAAATACGTAAGGGGGGGTAGTGTGTCGAAAATGTGGAAAAAAAAACAAAGGGGTTTAGTATGTCGAAAATATAGAAAAATACGTAAGGGGGGGTAGTGTGTCGAAAATGTGGAAAAAAAACAAAGGGGGTAGTATGTCGAAAATATCGAAAAATACGTAAGGGGGGGTAGTGTGTCGAAAATGTGGAAAAAAAACAAAGGGTTTAGTATGTCGAAAATATCGAAAAATACGTAAGGGGGGGTAGTGTGTCGAAAATGTGGAAAAAAAACAAAGGGTTTAGTATGTCGAAAATATCGAAAAATACGTAAGGGGGGGTAGTGTGTCGAAAATGTGGAAAAAAAACAAAGGGTGTAGTATGTCAAAAATATTGAAAAATACGTAAGGGGGGGTAGTGTGTCGAAAATGTGGAAAAAAAACAAAGGGGTTAATATGTCGAAGATATCGAAAAATACGTAAGGGGGGGTAGTGTGTCGAAAATGTGGAAAAAAAACAAAGGGGGTAGTATGTCGAAAATATCGAAAAATACGTAAGGGGGGGTAGTGTGTCGAAAATGTGGAAAAAAAACAAAGGGTTTAGTATGTCGAAAATATCGAAAAATACGTAAGGGGGGGTAGTGTGTCGAAAATGTGGAAAAAAAACAAAGGGGTTAGTATGTCGAAAATATCGAAAAATACGTAAGGGGGGGTAGTGTGTCGAAAATCTTGAAAAAAAACAAAGGGTTTAGCAGGTCAAAAATATCGAAAAATACGTAAGGCGGGGTAGTGTGTCGAAAATGTGGAAAAAAAACAAAGGGGTTAGTATGTCGAAAATATCGAAAAATACGTAAGGGGGGGTAGTGTGTCGAAAATGTGGAAAAAAAACAAAGGGGTTAGTATGTCGAAAATATCGAAAAATACGTAAGGGGGGGTAGTGTGTCGAAAATGTGGAAAAAAAACAAAGGGGTTAGTATGTCGAAAATATCGAAAAATACGTAAGGGGGGGTAGTGTGTCGAAAATCTTGAAAAAAAACAAAGGGTTTAGTAGGTCAAAAATATCGAAAAATACGTAAGGGGGGGTAGTGTGTCGAAAATGTGGAAAAAAAAACAAAGGGGTTTAGTATGTCGAAAATATAGAAAAATACGTAAGGGGGGGTAGTGTGTCGAAAATGTGGAAAAAAAACAAAGGGGGTAGTATGTCGAAAATATCGAAAAATACGTAAGGGGGGGTAGTGTGTCGAAAATGTGGAAAAAAAACAAAGGGTTTAGTATGTCGAAAATATCGAAAAATACGTAAGGGGGGGTAGTGTGTCGAAAATGTGGAAAAAAAACAAAGGGTTTAGTATGTCGAAAATATCGAAAAATACGTAAGGGGGGGTAGTGTGTCGAAAATGTGGAAAAAAAACAAAGGGTGTAGTATGTCAAAAATATTGAAAAATACGTAAGGGGGGGTAGTGTGTCGAAAATGTGGAAAAAAAACAAAGGGGTTAATATGTCGAAGATATCGAAAAATACGTAAGGGGGGGTAGTGTGTCGAAAATGTGGAAAAAAAACAAAGGGGGTAGTATGTCGAAAATATCGAAAAATACGTAAGGGGGGGTAGTGTGTCGAAAATGTGGAAAAAAAACAAAGGGTTTAGTATGTCGAAAATATCGAAAAATACGTAAGGGGGGGTAGTGTGTCGAAAATGTGGAAAAAAAACAAAGGGGTTAGTATGTCGAAAATATCGAAAAATACGTAAGGGGGGGTAGTGTGTCGAAAATCTTGAAAAAAAACAAAGGGTTTAGCAGGTCAAAAATATCGAAAAATACGTAAGGCGGGGTAGTGTGTCGAAAATGTGGAAAAAAAACAAAGGGGTTAGTATGTCGAAAATATCGAAAAATACGTAAGGGGGGGTAGTGTGTCGAAAATGTGGAAAAAAAACAAAGGGGTTAGTATGTCGAAAATATCGAAAAATACGTAAGGGGGGGTAGTGTGTCGAAAATGTGGAAAAAAAACAAAGGGGTTAGTATGTCGAAAATATCGAAAAATACGTAAGGGGGGGTAGTGTGTCGAAAATCTTGAAAAAAAACAAAGGGTTTAGTAGGTCAAAAATATCGAAAAATACGTAAGGGGGGGTAGTGTGTCGAAAATATCGAAAAAAAACAAAGGGGTTAGTATGTCGAAAATATCGAAAAATACGTAAGGGGGGGTAGTGTGTCGAAAATATTGAAAAAAAACAAAGGGGTTTAGTATGTCGAAAATATCGAAAAATACGTAAGGGGGGGTAGTGTGTCGAAAATGTGGAAAAAAAACAAAGGGGTTAGTATGTCGAAAATATCGAAAAATACGTAAGGGGGGGTAGTGTGTCGAAAATATTGAAAAAAAACAAAGGGGTTTAGTATGTCGAAAATATCGAAAAATACGTAAGGGGGGGTAGTGTGTCGAAAATGTGGAAAAAAAAACAAAGGGGTTTAGTATGTCGAAAATATAGAAAAATACGTAAGGGGGGGTAGTGTGTCGAAAATGTGGAAAAAAAACAAAGGGGGTAGTATGTCGAAAATATCGAAAAATACGTAAGGGGGGGTAGTGTGTCGAAAATGTGGAAAATAAACAAAGGGGGTAGTATGTCGAAAATATCGAAAAATACGTAAGGGGGGGTAGTGTGTCGAAAATGTGGAAAAAAAACAAAGGGGTTAGTATGTCGAAAATATCGAAAAATACGTAAGGGGGGGTAGTGTGTCGAAAATATCGAAAAAAACAAAGGGTTTAGTATGTCGAAAATATCGAAAAATACGTAAGGGGGGGTAGTGTGTCGAAAATGTGGAAAAAAAACAAAGGGGTTAGTATGTCGAAAATATCGAAAAATACGTAAGGGGGGGTAGTGTGTCGAAAATGTGGAAAAAAAACAAAGGGGTTAGTATGTCGAAAATATCGAAAAATACGTAAGGGGGGGTAGTGTGTCGAAAATATCGAAAAAAACAAAGGGTTTAGTATGTCGAAAATATCGAAAAATACGTAAGGGGGGGTAGTGTGTCGAAAATGTGGAAAAAAAACAAAGGGGTTAGTATGTCGAAAATATCGAAAAATACGTAAGGTGGGGTAGTGTGTCGAAAATGTGGAAAAAAAACAAAGGGGTTAGTATGTCGAAAATATCGAAAAATACGTAAGGGGGGGTAGTGTGTCGAAAATGTGGAGAAAAAACAAAGGGGTTAGTATGTCGAAAATATCGAAAAATACGTAAGGGGGGGTAGTGTGTCGAAAATATCAAAAAAAAACAAAGGGTTTAGTATGTCGAAAATATCGAAAAATACGTAAGGCGGGGTAGTGTGTCGAAAATGTGGAAAAAAAACAAAGGGGTTAGTATGTCGAAAATATCGAAAAATACGTAAGGGGGGGTAGTGTGTCGAAAATATTGAAAAAAAACAAAGGGGTTTAGTATGTCGAAAATATCGAAAAATACGTAAGGGGGGGTAGTGTGTCGAAAATGTGGAAAAAAAACAAAGGGGTTAGTATGTCGAAAATATCGAAAAATACGTAATGGGGGGTAGTGTGTCGAAAATATTGAAAAAAAACAAAGGGGTTTAGTATGTCGAAAATATCGAAAAATACGTAAGGGGGGGTAGTGTGTCGAAAATGTGGAAAAAAAACAAAGGGGTTTAGTATGTCGAAAATATCGAAAAATACGTAAGGGGGGGTAGTGTGTCGAAAATATTGAAAAAAAACAAAGGGTTTAGTATGTCGAAAATATCGAAAAATACGTAAGGCGGGGTAGTGTGTCGAAAATGTGGAAAAAAACCAAAGGGGTTAGTATGTCGAAAATATCGAAAAATACGTAAGGGGGGGTAGTGTGTCGAAAATGTGGAAAAAAAACAAAGGGGTTAGTATGTCAAAAATATCAAAAAATACGTAAGGGGGGGTAGTGTGTCGAAAATGTGGGAAAAAAAACAAAGGGGGTAGTATGTCGAAAATATCGAAAAATACGTAAGGGGGGGTAGTGTGTCGAAAATGTGGAAAAAAAACAAAGGGGTTAGTATGTCGAAAATATCGAAAAATACGTAAGGGGGGGTAGTGTGTCGAAAATGTGGAAAAAAAACAAAGGGGGTAGTATGTCGAAAATATCGAAAAATACGTAAGGGGGGGTAGTGTGTCGAAAATGTGGAAAAAAAACAAAGGGGTTAGTATGTCGAAAATATCGAAAAATACGTAAGGGGGGGTAGTGTGTCGAAAATGTGGAAAAAAAACAAAGGGTTTAGTATGTCGAAAATATCGAAAAATACGTAAGGGGGGGTAGTGTGTCGAAAATGTGGAAAAAAAACAAAGGGTTTAGTATGTCGAAAATATCGAAAAATACGTAAGGGGGGGTAGTGTGTCGAAAATGTGGAAAAAAAACAAAGGGTGTAGTATGTCAAAAATATCGAAAAATACGTAAGGGGGGGTAGTGTGTCGAAAATGTGGAAAAAAAACAAAGGGGTTAATATGTCGAAGATATCGAAAAATACGTAAGGGGGGGTAGTGTGTCGAAAATGTGGAAAAAAAACAAAGGGGGTAGTATGTCGAAAATATCGAAAAATACGTAAGGGGGGGGTAGTGTGTCGAAAATGTGGAAAAAAAACAAAGGGTTTAGTATGTCGAAAATATCGAAAAATACGTAAGGGGGGGTAGTGTGTCGAAAATGTGGAAAAAAAACAAAGGGGTTAGTATGTCGAAAATATCGAAAAATACGTAAGGGGGGGTAGTGTGTCGAAAATGTGGAAAAAAAACAAAGGGGGTAGTATGTCGAAAATATCGAAAAATACGTAAGGGGGGGTAGTGTGTCGAAAATGTGGAAAAAAAACAAAGGGGTTAGTATGTCGAAAATATCGAAAAATACGTAAGGGGGGGTAGTGTGTCGAAAATGTGGAAAAAAAACAAGGGGTTAGTATGTCGAAAATATCGAAAAATACGTAAGGGGGGTAGTGTGTCAAAAATGTGGAAAAAAAACAAAGGGGGTAGTATGTCGAAAATATCGAAAAATACGTAAGGGGGGGTAGTGTGTCGAAAATGTGGAAAAAAAACAAAGGGGTTAGTATGTCGAAAATATCGAAAAATACGTAAGGGGGGGTAGTGTGTCGAAAATGTGGAAAAAAAACAAAGGGGTTAGTATGTCGAAAATATCGAAAAATACGTAAGGGGGGGGTAGTGTGTCGAAAATGTGGAAAAAAAACAAAGGGGTTAGTATGTCGAAAATATCGAAAAATACGTAAGGAGGGGTAGTGTGTCGAAAATGTGGAAAAAAAAACAAAGGGGGTAGTATGTCGAAAATATCGAAAAATACGTAAGGGGGGGTATTGTGTCGAAAATGTGGAAAAAAAACAAAGGGGTTAGTATGTCGAAAATATCGAAAAATACGTAAGGGGGGGTAGTGTGTCGAAAATGTGGAAAAAAAACAAAGGGGTTAGTATGTCGAAAATATCGAAAAATACGTAAGGGGGGGTAGTGTGTCGAAAATGTGGAAAAAAAACAAAGGGGTTAGTATGTCGAAAATATCGAAAAATACGTAAGGGGGGGTAGTGTGTCGAAAATGTGGAAAAAAAACAAAGGGGGTAGTATGTCGAAAATATCGAAAAATACGTAAGGGGGGGTAGTGTGTCGAAAATGTGGAAAAAAAACAAAGGGGGTAGTATGTCGAAAATATCGAAAAATACGTAAGGGGGGGGTAGTGTGTCGAAAATGTGGAAAAAAAACAAAGGGGGTAGTATGTCGAAAATATCGAAAAATACGTAAGGGGGGGTAGTGTGTCGAAAATGTGGAAAAAAAACAAAGGGTTTAGTATGTCGAAAATATCGAAAAATACGTAAGGGGGGGTAGTGTGTCGAAAATGTGGAAAAAAAACAAAGGGGGTAGTATGTCGAAAATATCGAAAAATACGTAAGGGGGGGTAGTGTGTCGAAAATGTGGAAAAAAAACAAAGGGGTTAGTATGTCGAAAATATCGAAAATACGTAAGGGGGGGTAGTGTGTCGAAAATGTGGAAAAAAAACAAGGGGGTTAGTATGTCGAAAATATGGAAAAATACGTAAGGGGGGGTAGTGTGTCGAAAATGTGGGAAAAAAGCAAAGGGGTTAGTATGTCGAAAATATGGAAAAATACGTAAGGGGGGGTAGTGTGTCGAAAATGTGGAAAAAAAACAAAGGGGTTAGTATGTCGAAAATATGGAAAAATACGTAAGGGGGGGTAGTGTGTCGAAAATGTGGAAAAAAAACAAAGGGGTTAGTATGTCGAAAATATGGAAAAATACGTAAGGGGGGGTAGTGTGTCGAAAATGTGGAAAAAAAACAAAGGGGTTAGTATGTCGAAAATATGGAAAAATACGTAAGGGGGGGTAGTGTTTCGAAAATGTGGAAAAAAAGCAATGGGGTTAGTATGTCGAAAATATCGAAAAATACGTAAGGGGGGGTAGTGTGTCGAAAATGTGGAAAAAAAACAAAGGGGTTAGTATGTCGAAAATATCGAAAAATACGTAAGGGGGGGTAGTGTTTCGAAAATGTGGAAAAAAAACAAAGGGGTTAGTATGTCGAAAATATAAAAAAATACGTAAGGGGGGGTAGTGTGTCGAAAATGTGGAAAAAAAGCAAAGGGGTTAGTATGTCGAAAATATGGAAAAATACGTAAGGGGGGGTAGTGTGTCGAAAATGTGGGAAAAAAGCAAAGGGGTTAGTATGTCGAAAATATGGAAAAATACGTAAGGGGGGGTAGTGTGTCGAAAATGTGGAAAAAAAACAAAGGGGTTAGTATGTCGAAAATATGGAAAAATACGTAAGGGGGGGTAGTGTGTCGAAAATGTGGAAAAAAAACAAAGGGGTTAGTATGTCGAAAATATGGAAAAATACGTAAGGGGGGGTAGTGTGTCGAAAATGTGGAAAAAAAACAAAGGGGTTAGTATGTCGAAAATATGGAAAAATACGTAAGGGGGGGTAGTGTTTCGAAAATGTGGAAAAAAAGCAAAGGGGTTAGTATGTCGAAAATATGGAAAAATACGTAAGGGGGGGGTAGCGTGTCGAAAATGTGGAAAAAAAACAAAGGGGTTAGTATGTCGAAAATATGGAAAAATACGTAAGGGGGGGTAGTGTGTCGAAAATGTGGAAAAAAAACAAAGGGGTTAGTATGTCGAAAATATCGAAAAATACGTAAGGGGGGGTAGTGTTTCGAAAATGTGGAAAAAAAACAAAGGGGTTAGTATGTCGAAAATATAAAAAAATACGTAAGGGGGGGTAGTGTGTCGAAAATGTGGAAAAAAAGCAAAGGGGGTAGTATGTCGAAAATATCGAAAAATACGTAAGGGGGGGTAGTGTGTCGAAAATGTGGAAAAAAAACAAAGGGGTTAGTATGTCGAAAATATCGAAAAATACGTAAGGGGGGGTAGTGTGTCGAAAATGTGGAAAAAAAACAAAGGGTTTAGTATGTCGAAAATATCGAAAAATACGTAAGGGGGGGTAGTGTGTCGAAAATGTGGAAAAAAAACAAAGGGGGTAGTATGTCGAAAATATCGAAAAATACGTAAGGGGGGGTAGTGTGTCGAAAATGTGGAAAAAAAACAAAGGGGTTAGTATGTCGAAAATATCGAAAAATACGTAAGGGGGGTAGTGTGTCGAAAATGTGGAAAAAAAACAAAGGGGTTAGTATGTCGAAAATATCGAAAAATACGTAAGGGGGGGTAGTGTGTCGAAAATGTGGAAAAAAAACAAAGGGGTAGTATGTCGAAAATATCGAAAAATACGTAAGGGGGGGTAGTGTGTCGAAAATGTGGAAAAAAAACAAAGGGTTTAGTATGTCGAAAATATCGAAAAATACGTAAGGGGGGGTAGTGTGTCGAAAATGTGGAAAAAAAACAAAGGGGGTAGTATGTCAAAAATATCGAAAAATACGTAAGGGGGGGTAGTGTGTCGAAAATGTGGAAAAAAAACAAAGGGGTTAGTATGTCGAAAATATCGAAAAATACGTAAGGGGGGGGTAGTGTGTCGAAAATGTGGAAAAAAAACAAAGGGGTTAGTATGTCGAAGATATCGAAAAATACGTAAGGGGGGGGTAGTGTGTCGAAAATGTGGAAAAAAAACAAAGGGGGTAGTATGTCGAAAATATGGAAAAATACGTAAGGGGGGGGTAGTGTGTCGAAAATGTGGAAAAAAAACAAAGGGGTTAGTATGTCGAAAATATGGAAAAATACGTAAGGGGGGGTAATGTTTCGAAAATGTGGAAAAAAAACAAAGGGGTTAGTATGTCGAAAATATCGAAAAATACGTAAGGGGGGGTAGTGTTTCGAAAATGTGGAAAAAAAGCAATGGGGTTAGTATGTCGAAAATATCGAAAAATACGTAAGGGGGGGTAGTGTGTCGAAAATGTGGAAAAAAAGCAAAGGGGTTATGTCGAAAATATCGAAAAATACGTAAGGGGGGGTAGTGTGTCAAAAATGTGGAAAAAAAACAAAGGGGGTAGTATGTCGAAAATATCGAAAAATACGTAAGGGGGGGTAGTGTGTCGAAAATGTGGAAAAAAAACAAAGGGGTTAGTATGTCGAAAATATCGAAAAATACGTAAGGGGTGGTAGTGTGTCGAAAATGTGGAAAAAAAACAAAGGGTTTAGTATGTCGAAAATATCGAAAAATACGTAAGGGGGGGTAGTGTGTCGAAAATGTGGAAAAAAAACAAAGGGGGTAGTATGTCGAAAATATCGAAAAATACGTAAGGGGGGGGTAGTGTGTCGAAAATGTGGAAAAAAAAACAAAGGGGTTAGTATGTCGAAAATATCGAAAAATACGTAAGGGGGGGTAGTGTGTCGAAAATGTGGAAAAAAAACAAAGGGGTTAGTATGTCGAAAATATCGAAAAATACGTAAGGGGGGTTAGTGTGTCGAAAATGTGGAAAAAAAACAAAGGGGGTAGTATGTTGAAAATATCGAAAAATACGTAAGGGGGGGTAGTGTGTCGAAAATGTGGAAAAAAAACAAAGGGTTTAGTATGTCGAAAATATCGAAAAATACGTAAGGGGGGGTAGTGTGTCGAAAATGTGGAAAAAAAACAAAGGGGGTAGTATGTCGAAAATATCGAAAAATACGTAAGGGGGGGTAGTGTGTCGAAAATGTGGAAAAAAAAAAAAAGGGGTTAGTATGTCGAAAATATCGAAAAATACGTAAGGGGGGGTAGTGTGTCGAAAATGTGGAAAAAAAACAAAGGGGTTAGTATGTCGAAAATATCGAAAAATACGTAAGGGGGGGTAGTGTGTCGAAAATGTGGAAAAAAAACAAAGGGGTTAGTATGTCGAAAATATCGAAAAATACGTAAGGGGGGGTAGTGTGTCGAAAATGTGGAAAAAAAACAAAGGGTTTAGTATGTCGAAAATATCGAAAAATACGTAAGGGGGGGTAGTGTGTCGAAAATGTGGAAAAAAAGCAAAGGGGTTAGTATGTCGAAAATATCGAAAAATACGTAAGGGGGGTAGTGTGTCGAAAATGTGGAAAAAAAACAAAGGGGTTAGTATGTCGAAAATATCGAAAAATACGTAAGGGGGGGGTAGTGTGTCGAAAATGTGGAAAAAAAACAAAGGGGTTAGTATGTCGAAAATATGGAAAAATACGTAAGGGGGGGTAGTGTGTCGAAAGTGTGGAAAAAAAACAAAGGGGTTAGTATGTCGAAAATATCGAAAAATACGTAAGGGGGGGTAGTGTGTCGAAAATGTGGAAAAAAAACAAAGGGGTTAGTATGTCGAAAATATCGAAAAATACGTAAGGGGGGGTAGTGTGTCGAAAATGTGGAAAAAAAACAAAGGGGTTAGTATGTCGAAAATATCGAAAAATACGTAAGGGGGGGTAGTGTGTCGAAAATGTGGAAAAAAAACAAAGGGGTTAGTATGTCGAAAATATCGAAAAATACGTAAGGGGGGGTAGTGTGTCGAAAATGTGGAAAAAAAACAAAGGGGTTAGTATGTCGAAAATATCGAAAAATACGTAAGGGGGGGTAGTGTGTCGAAAATGTGGAAAAAAAACAAAGGGGTTAGTATGTCAAAAATATCGAAAAATACGTAAGGGGGGGTAGTGTGTCGAAAATGTGGAAAAAAAACAAAGGGGTTAGTATGTCGAAAATATCGTAAAATACGTAAGGGGGGGTAGTGTGTCGAAAATGTGGAAAAAAAACAAAGGGGTTAGTATGTCGAAAATATCGAAAAATACGTAAGGGGGGGTAGTGTTTCGAAAATGTGGAAAAAAAGCAAAGGGGTTAGTATGTCGAAAATATCGAAAAATACGTAAGGGGGGGTAGTGTGTCGAAAATGTGGAAAAAAAACAAAGGGGTTAGTATGTCGAAAATATGGAAAAATACGTAAGGGGGGGTAGTGTGTCGAAAATGTGGAAAAAAAACAAAGGGGTTAGTATGTCGAAAATATGGAAAAATACGTAAGGGGGGGTAGTGTGTCGAAAATGTGGGAAAAAAGCAAAGGGGTTAGTATGTCGAAAATATGGAAAAATACGTAAGGGGGGGTAGTGTGTCGAAAATGTGGAAAAAAAACAAAGGGGTTAGTATGTCGAAAATATGGAAAAATACGTAAGGGGGGGTAGTGTGTCGAAAATGTGGAAAAAAAACAAAGGGGTTAGTATGTCGAAAATATGGAAAAATACGTAAGGGGGGGTAGTGTGTCGAAAATGTGGAAAAAAAACAAAGGGGTTAGTATGTCGAAAATATGGAAAAATACGTAAGGGGGGGTAGTGTTTCGAAAATGTGGAAAAAAAGCAAAGGGGTTAGTATGTCGAAAATATCGAAAAATACGTAAGGGGGGGTAGTGTGTCGAAAATGTGGAAAAAAACCAAAGGGGTTAGTATGTCGAAAATATGGAAAAATACGTAAGGGGGGGTAGTGTGTCGAAAATGTGGAAAAAAAACAAAGGGGTTAGTATGTCGAAAATATGGAAAAATACGTAAGGGGGGGGTAGTGTGTCGAAAATGTGGAAAAAAAACAAAGGGGTTAGTATGTCGAAAATATGGAAAAATACGTAAGGGGGGGTAATGTGTCGAAAATGTGGAAAAAAAACAAAGGGGTTAGTATGTCGAAAATATCGAAAAATACGTAAGGGGGGGTAGTGTTTCGAAAATGTGGAAAAAAAGCAATGGGGTTAGTATGTCGAAAATATCGAAAAATACGTAAGGGGGGGTAGTGTGTCGAAAATGTGGAAAAAAAGCAAAGGGGTTAGTATGTCGAAAATATCGAAAAATACGTAAGGGGGGGTAGTGTGTCGAAAATGTGGAAAAAAAAAAAGGGGGTTAGTATGTCGAAAATATGGAAAAATACGTAAGGGGGGGGTAGTGTGTCGAAAATGTGGAAAAAAAACAAAGGGGTTAGTATGTCGAAAATATAAAAAAATACGTAAGGGGGGGTAGTGTGTCGAAAATGTGGAAAAAAAAACAAAGGGGGTAGTATGTCGAAAATATCGAAAAATACGTAAGGGGGGGTAGTGTGTCGAAAATGTGGAAAAAAAACAAAGGGGTTAGTATGTCGAAAATATCGAAAAATACGTAAGGGGGGGGTAGTGTGTCGAAAATGTGGAAAAAAAACAAAGGGTTTAGTATGTCGAAAATATCGAAAAATACGTAAGGGGGGGTAGTGTGTCGAAAATGTGGAAAAAAAACAAAGGGGGTAGTATGTCGAAAATATCGAAAAATACGTAAGGGGGGGTAGTGTGTCGAAAATGTGGAAAAAAAACAAAGGGGTTAGTATGTCGAAAATATCGAAAAATACGTAAGGGGGGGTAGTGTGTCGAAAATGTGGAAAAAAAACAAAGGGGTTAGTATGTCGAAAATATCGAAAAATACGTAAGGGGGGGTAGTGTGTCGAAAATGTGGAAAAAAACAAAGGGGGTAGTATGTCGAAAATATCGAAAAATACGTAAGGGGGGGTAGTGTGTCGAAAATGTGGAAAAAAAACAAAGGGGTTAGTATGTCGAAAATATCGAAAAATACGTAAGGGGGGGTAATGTGTCGAAAATGTGGAAAAAAAACAAAGGGGTTAGTATGTCGAAAATATCGAAAAATACGTAAGGGGGGGTAGTGTGTCGAAAATGTGGAAAAAAAGCAAAGGGGTTATGTCGAAAATATCGAAAAATACGTAAGGGGGGGTAGTGTGTCGAAAATGTGGAAAAAAAAACAAAGGGGTTAGTATGTCGAAAATATCGAAAAATACGTAAGGGGGGGTAGTGTGTCGAAAATGTGGAAAAAAAAAAAGGGGTTAGTATGTCGAAAATATGGAAAAATACGTAAGGGGGGGTAGTGTGTCGAAAATGTGGAAAAAAAACAAAGGGGTTAGTATGTCGAAAATATAAAAAAATACATAAGGGGGGGTAGTGTGTCGAAAGTGTGGAAAAAAAACAAAGGGGTTAGTATGTCGAAAATATCAAAAAATACGTAAGGGGGGGGTAGTGTGTCGAAAATGTGGAAAAAAAACAAAGGGGCTAGTATGTCGAAAATATCGAAAAATACGTAAGGGGGGGTAGTGTGTCGAAAATGTGGAAAAAAAGCAAAGGGGTTAGTATGTCGAAAATATCGAAAAATACGTAAGGGGGGGTAGTGTGTCGAAAATGTGGAAAAAAAGCAAAGGGGTTAGTATGTCGAAAATATCGAAAAATACGTAAGGGGGGGTAGTGTGTCGAAAATGTGGAAAAAAACAAAGGGGTTAGTATGTCGAAAATATGGAAAAATACGTAAGGGGGGGTAGTGTGTCGAAAATGTGGAAAAAAAACAAAGGGGTTAGTATGTCGAAAATATCGAAAAATACGTAAGGGGGGGTAGTGTGTCGAAAATGTGGAAAAAAAACAAAGGGGTTAGTATGTCGAAAATATGGAAAAATACGTAAGGGGGGGTAGTGTGTCGAAAATGTGGAAAAAAAACAAAGGGGGTAGTATGTCGAAAATATCGAAAAATACGTAAGGGGGGGTAGTGTGTCGAAAGTGTGGAAAAAAAACAAAGGGGTTAGTATGTCGAAAATATCGAAAAATACGTAAGGGGGGGTAGTGTGTCGAAAATGTGGAAAAAAAGCAAAGGGGTTAGTATGTCGAAAATATCGAAAAATACGTAAGGGGGGGTAGTGTGTCGAAAATGTGGAAAAAAAACAAAGGGGTTAGTATGTCGAAAATATGGAAAAATACGTAAGGGGGGGTAGTGTGTCGAAAATGTGGAAAAAAAACAAAGGGGTTAGTATGTCGAAAATATCGAAAAATACGTAAGGTGGGGTAGTGTGTCGAAAATGTGGAAAAAAAGCAAAGGGGTTAGTATGTCGAAAATATGGAAAAATACGTAAAGGGGGGTAGTGTGTCGAAAATGTGGAAAAAAAACAAAGGGGTTAGTATGTCGAAAATATGGAAAAATACGTAAGGGGGGGTAGTGTGTCGAAAATGTGGAGAAAAAACAAATGGGTTAGTATGTCGAAAATATGGAAAAATACGTAAGGGGGGGTAGTGTGTCGAAAATGTGGAAAAAAAACAAAGGGGTTAGTATGTCGAAAATATCGAAAAATACGTAAGGGGGGGTAGTGTGTCGAAAATGTGGAAAAAAAACAAAGGGGTTAGTATGTCGAAAATATCGAAAAATACGTAAGGGGGGGTAGTGTGTCGAAAATGTGGAAAAAAAACAAAGGGTTTAGTATGTCAAAAATATCGAAAAATACGTAAGGGGGGGGTAGTGTGTCGAAAATGTGGAAAAAAAACAAAGGGGTTAGTATGTCGAAAATATCGAAAAATACGTAAGGGGGGGTAGTGTGTCGAAAATGTGGAAAAAAAGCAAAGGGGTTAGTATGTCGAAAATATCGAAAAATACGTAAGGGGGGGTAGTGTGTCGAAAATGTGGAAAAAAAACAAAGGGGTTAGTATGTCGAAAATATGGAAAAATACGTAAGGGGGGGTAGTGTGTCGAAAATGTGGAAAAAAAACAAAGGGGTTAGTATGTCGAAAAAATCGAAAAATACGTAAGGGGGGGTAGTGTGTCGAAAATGTGGAAAAAAAACAAAGGGGTTAGTATGTCGAAAATATCGAAAAATACGTAAGGGGGGGTAGTGTGTCGAAAATGTGGAAAAAAAACAAAGGGGTTAGTATGTCGAAAATATGGAAAAATACGTAAGGGGGGGTAGTGTGTCGAAAATGTGGAAAAAAAACAAAGGGGTTAGTATGTCGAAAATATGGAAAAATACGTAAGGGGGGGTAGTGTGTCGAAAATGTGGAAAAAAAACAAAGGGGTTAGTATGTCGAAAATATCGAAAAATACGTAAGGGGGGGTAGTGTGTCGAAAATATCAAAAAATACGTAAGGGGGGGTAGTGTGTCGAAAGTGTGGAAAAAAAACAAAGGGGTTAGTATGTCGAAAATATCAAAAAATACGTAAGGGGGGGTAGTGTGTCGAAAATGTGGAAAAAAAACAAAGGGGTTAGTATGTCGAAAATATCAAAAAATACGTAAGGGGGGGTAGTGTGTCGAAAATGTGGAAAAAAAACAAAGGGGTTAGTATGTCGAAAATATCGAAAAATACGTAAGGGGGGGTAGTGTGTCGAAAATGTGGAAAAAAAACAAAGGGGTTAGTATGTCGAAAATATCAAAAAATACGTAAGGGGGGGTAGTGTGTCGAAAATGTGGAAAAAAAACAAAGGGGTTAGTATGTCGAAAATATCGAAAAATACGTAAGGGGGGGTAGTGTGTCGAAAATATCGAAAAAAACAAAGGGTTTAGTATGTCGAAAATATCGTAAAATACGTAAGGGGGGGTAGTGTGTCGAAAATGTGGAAAAAAAACAAAGGGGTTAGTATGTCGAAAATATCGAAAAATACGTAAGGGGGGGTAGTGTGTCGAAAATGTGGAAAAAAAACAAAGGGGTTAGTATGTCGAAAATATCGAAAAATACGTAAGGGGGGGTAGTGTGTCGAAAATATCGAAAAAAACAAAGGGTTTAGTATGTCGAAAATATCGAAAAATACGTAAGGGGGGGTAGTGTGTCGAAAATGTGGAAAAAAAACAAAGGGTTTAGTATGTCGAAAATATCGAAAAATACGTAAGGGGGGGTAGTGTGTCGAAAATGTGGAAAAAAAACAAAGGGGTTAGTATGTCGAAAATATCTAAAAATACGTAAGGGGGGGTAGTGTGTCGAAAATGTGGAAAAAAAGCAAAGGGGTTAGTATGTCGAAAATATCGAAAAATACGTAAGGGGGGGTAGTGTGTCGAAAATGTGGAAAAAAAACAAAGGGGTTAGTATGTCGAAAATATGGAAAAATACGTAAGGTGGGGTAGTGTGTCGAAAATGTGGAAAAAAAGCAAAGGGGTTAGTATGTCGAAAATATGGAAAAATACGTAAAGGGGGGTAGTGTGTCGAAAATGTGGAAAAAAAACAAAGGGATTAGTATGTCGAAAATATGAAAAAATACGTAAGGGGGGGTAGTGTGTCGAAAGTGTGGAAAAAAAACAAAGGGGTTAGTATGTCGAAAATATCAAAAAATACGTAAGGGGGGGTAGTGTGTCGAAAATGTGGAAAAAAAACAAAGGGGTTAGTATGTCGAAAATATGGAAAAATACGTAAGGGGGGGTAGTGTGTCGAAAATGTGGAAAAAAAACAAAGGGGTTAGTATGTCGAAAATATGGAAAAATACGTAAGGGGGGGTAGTGTGTCGAAAATGTGAAAAAAAAACAAAGGGGTTAGTATGTCGAAAATATCGAAAAATACGCAAGGGGGGGTAGTGTGTCGAAAATGTGGAAAAAAAACAAAGGGGTTAGTATGTCGAAAATATGGAAAAATACGTAAGGGGGGGTAGTGTGTCGAAAATGTGGAGAAAAAACAAAGGGGTTAGTATGTCGAAAATATGGAAAAATACGTAAGGGGGGGTAGTGTGTCGAAAATGTGGAAAAAAAACAAAGGGGTTAGTATGTCGAAAATATCGAAAAATACGTAAGGGGGGGTAGTGTGTCGAAAATGTGGAAAAAAAACAAAGGGGTTAGTATGTCGAAAATATCGAAAAATACGTAAGGGGGGGTAGTGTGTCGAAAATGTGGAAAAAAAACAAAGGGTTTAGTATGTCAAAAATATCGAAAAATACGTAAGGGGGGGGTAGTGTGTCGAAAATGTGGAAAAAAAACAAAGGGGTTAGTATGTCGAAAATATCGAAAAATACGTAAGGGGGGGTAGTGTGTCGAAAATGTGGAAAAAAAGCAAAGGGGTTAGTATGTCGAAAATATCGAAAAATACGTAAGGGGGGGTAGTGTGTCGAAAATGTGGAAAAAAAACAAAGGGGTTAGTATGTCGAAAATATGGAAAAATACGTAAGGGGGGGTAGTGTGTCGAAAATGTGGAAAAAAAACAAAGGGGTTAGTATGTCGAAAAAATCGAAAAATACGTAAGGGGGGGTAGTGTGTCGAAAATGTGGAAAAAAAACAAAGGGGTTAGTATGTCGAAAATATCGAAAAATACGTAAGGGGGGGGTAGTGTGTCGAAAATGTGGAAAAAAAACAAAGGGGTTAGTATGTCGAAAATATGGAAAAATACGTAAGGGGGGGTAGTGTGTCGAAAATGTGGAAAAAAAACAAAGGGGTTAGTATGTCGAAAATATGGAAAAATACGTAAGGGGGGGTAGTGTGTCGAAAATGTGGAAAAAAAACAAAGGGGTTAGTATGTCGAAAATATCGAAAAATACGTAAGGGGGGGTAGTGTGTCGAAAATATCAAAAAATACGTAAGGGGGGGTAGTGTGTCGAAAGTGTGGAAAAAAAACAAAGGGGTTAGTATGTCGAAAATATCAAAAAATACGTAAGGGGGGGTAGTGTGTCGAAAATGTGGAAAAAAAACAAAGGGGTTAGTATGTCGAAAATATCAAAAAATACGTAAGGGGGGGTAGTGTGTCGAAAATGTGGAAAAAAAACAAAGGGGTTAGTATGTCGAAAATATCGAAAAATACGTAAGGGGGGGTAGTGTGTCGAAAATGTGGAAAAAAAACAAAGGGGTTAGTATGTCGAAAATATCAAAAAATACGTAAGGGGGGGTAGTGTGTCGAAAATGTGGAAAAAAAACAAAGGGGTTAGTATGTCGAAAATATCGAAAAATACGTAAGGGGGGGTAGTGTGTCGAAAATATCGAAAAAAACAAAGGGTTTAGTATGTCGAAAATATCGTAAAATACGTAAGGGGGGGTAGTGTGTCGAAAATGTGGAAAAAAAACAAAGGGGTTAGTATGTCGAAAATATCGAAAAATACGTAAGGGGGGGTAGTGTGTCGAAAATGTGGAAAAAAAACAAAGGGGTTAGTATGTCGAAAATATCGAAAAATACGTAAGGGGGGGTAGTGTGTCGAAAATATCGAAAAAAACAAAGGGTTTAGTATGTCGAAAATATCGAAAAATACGTAAGGGGGGGTAGTGTGTCGAAAATGTGGAAAAAAAACAAAGGGTTTAGTATGTCGAAAATATCGAAAAATACGTAAGGGGGGGTAGTGTGTCGAAAATGTGGAAAAAAAACAAAGGGGTTAGTATGTCGAAAATATCTAAAAATACGTAAGGGGGGGTAGTGTGTCGAAAATGTGGAAAAAAAACAAAGGGGGTAGTATGTCGAAAATATCGAAAAATACGTAAGGGGGGGTAGTGTGTCGAAAATGTGGAAAAAAAACAAAGGGTTTAGTATGTCGAAAATATCGAAAAATACGTAAGGGGGGGTAGTGTGTCGAAAATGTGGAAAAAAAACAAAGGGGTTAGTATGTCGAAAATATCGAAAAATACGTAAGGGGGGGTAGTGTGTCGAAAATGTGGAAAAAAAACAAAGGGGTTAGTATGTCGAAAATATGGAAAAATACGTAAGGGGGGGTAGTGTGTCGAAAATGTGGAAAAAAAACAAAGGGTTTAGTATGTCGAAAATATCGAAAAATACGTAAGGGGGGGTAGTGTGTCGAAAATGTGGAAAAAAAACAAAGGGGTTAGTATGTCGAAAATATCGAAAAATACGTAAGGGGGGGTAGTGTGTCGAAAATGTGGAAAAAAAACAAAGGGGGTAGTATGTCGAAAATATCGAAAAATACGTAAGGGGGGGTAGTGTGTCGAAAATGTGGAAAAAAAACAAAGGGGGTAGTATGTCGAAAATATCGAAAAATACGTAAGGGGGGGTAGTGTGTCGAAAATGTGGAAAAAAAACAAAGGGGTTAGTATGTCGAAAATATCGAAAAATACGTAAGGGGGGGTAGTGTGTCGAAAATGTGGAAAAAAAACAAAGGGGTTAGTATGTCGAAAATATCGAAAAATACGTAAGGGGGGGTAGTGTGTCGAAAATGTGGAAAAAAAACAAAGGGGGTAGTATGTCGAAAATATCGAAAAATACGTAAGGGGGGGTAGTGTGTCGAAAATGTGGAAAAAAAACAAAGGGGTTAGTATGTCGAAAATATGGAAAAATACGTAAGGGGGGGTAGTGTGTCGAAAATGTGGAAAAAAAACAAAGGGGGTAGTATGTCGAAAATATCGAAAAATACGTAAGGGGGGGTAGTGTGTCGAAAATGTGGAAAAAAAACAAAGGGGTTAGTATGTCGAAAATATCAAAAAATACGTAAGGGGGGGTAGTGTGTCGAAAGTGTGGAAAAAAAACAAAGGGGTTAGTATGTCGAAAATATCAAAAAATACGTAAGGGGGGGTAGTGTGTCGAAAATATTGAAAAAAAACAAAGGGGTTAGTATGTCGAAAATATCGAAAAATACGTAAGGGGGGGTAGTGTGTCGAAAATATTGAAAAAAAACAAAGGGTTTAGTAGGTCAAAAATATCGAAAAATACGTAAGGGGGGGTAGTGTGTCGAAAATATCGAGAAAAAACAAAGGGTTTAGTATGTC
>NC_142368.1:10648143-10663143 GCF_059441175.1 Urocampus carinirostris
AATAGAAAGGATGTTTACAGTATGTAATGGATCCTCAGTCAAAACTGGCAGATAACCAATTCCAAAGAACTCTTCTGTTACATTCAAGTAGCATTTTTTGAAACAACACTGCGATAGTCATGACCAGTTTTGAGAGTAGCATCATAAAAACACAGGTTTTTATCCACTAGACTACAGGTGTCAAACAGGCGGCCCGCGGGCCAAATCAGGCCCGCTAAGGGATTGGATCCGGCCCGCGAGACAACACTCAGAGAAGCGCAAGAGAAAAACAAGCTACAGGTTGAACTATGTCAATATGTCTTGATGTTGCAAAGCCAGGTTCCTCTCTCAAAGAGACACTCTCTCTCTCTCTCTCTCTCTCTCTCTCTCTCTCTCTCTCTCTCTCTCTCTTCTCTCTTCTCTCTCTCTCTCTCTCTCTCTCTCTCTCTCTCTCTCTCTCTCTCCTCTCTCTCCTCTCTCTCTCTCCTCTCATCTCTCTCTCTCTCTCTCTTCTCTCTCTCTCTCTCTCTCTCTCTCTCTCTCTCTCTTCTTTGTCTCTTCTCTCACTGTGTCTTTATACCTTATTTTCCTCTCTTTTTTCTTTTTCTCTCTTTTTATCTTGCTTTACCCTCCTCTCTTTATCTCCTTCTCTTTTCTCTCCTTCTCTTTTCTCTTTTTTATTTTTCTTTGGATATCTTTCTATCTTTCTCTCCCTTCTCTCACTATTTCTCTTTGTATCTGTTTTGTTTCTCACGTTCTCTCTTTCTGTCTCTCGCTTTCCCTCTCTCTTTTCTCTCTCTCTCTCTCTCTCTCTCTCTCTCTTCTTTTCTTTCTTTCCCACCCCTTTTCTCCCACTCTGTCTCTTTCACTCTCCCGTGTCTCTCTTTTCTCTTGGTTGCTATTTGTGTCTTTCTCTCTCTGTGTCTTTTAACCCCTTTTGCTCTAACTTCTTTTTTTCCTTTTCTCTTTTCTCTTTCTCTCTTCATACCTTTTCCGCTTTCTTTTCTCTTTTTTGCCTTTTGTCTTTCTATTTCTCTTTGGATTTTCTTTCTTCCTCTCCTTTCTTTTCCCCCTCTCACGACTTTTTATCTTTTGTTTCTCACGCTCTCTCCCTCTCTCTCTTTTTCTTTCTTTGTCCCGCCCTCTCTCCTTTTCCCTCCCTCTTTCTCTTATTTATTTTTCTCTCTTTTTCTTTCTCTTTAATCTACTAGTCCGGCCCCCGACAGAATGTTTGGTCTATCGTGTGGCCCCCGAGTTAAAATGAGTTTGACACCCTTGCACTAGACAATTGATATTACTACATTTCTAAGACTTTTAGAAATTGAATTTAAAGGCCTTCTATTTTAGAATGAATTCAATGCCTTTTAAGACTTTTCAAGGATCTGTGGGAACCCTGTTATCATCATTTCCCACATAGTTAAAACAACTTCATACTAATTTCTCACTGTGAATGTGTAAAACTGGAGCGTCATGCCCAATTTCGTTGTCACAATATGTTAACCCATTTTGTAACAATGACAATAAAGGTATATTCTATTCTAATTATCCAATTATTGGACAAATGGTTTTGATAGGGGGCAGTACGGTGACGCAGTGGTTAGCGTGTGTGCGGCACAGTTCTGTGTGGAGTTGCTTTGCTTATTTTTCCCCTACATTATTTATCCCTTTTTATTACACGTTTCCTGGTTTCCGTCAGCTTTGTGTTGCAAAAAAAATGTTTATAAAAATAAATACATTTAAATAAAGTAAAATTAGGAAAATAATTTCAAATTGTAGCTAAAAAAATATATATATATTATGCAGTAATCCTTTGCTATAACCTCGGTTTATTACGTTCAGGGTTTTGCGTTGTGCATTTGGATTCTGCGTTCTGATTGGCCTAACAGACGTAATATTAGACGGTAAAGTATTTAAAAATAAATCTAAAACAAAAGCTTACACAGTACTTTTATTTGTTACTCAGATGCTTAACCTGGTAAAAAAGCATTTGTTCTTTGGTGCTAGTTTATAAGAGTATTTACTTGGATGATATTTTTAAAGAAATAAAGGTTTCTCGAAGTTCGTGTGGAGTTTGCATGTTCTCCCCGTGCTTGCGTGGGTTTCCTCCGGGCACTCCGGTTTCCTCCCACATTACAAAAAACATTGCAATTCAGGTGAATTGGCCGGTCCAAATTGTCCCTAGGTGTGACTGAGCGAGTAAGTTGTCTGTCTGTGTGCCCTGCAACCAGTTCAGGGTGTCCCCTGCCCACTGCCCGGAGATAGCTGGGATGGGCTCCAACCAGACATGGGGACTTGAGACTTAGTGACTTGGACTCGAGTCGACTCGAGTCGCTGTTTTTTATGACTTGTGACTTGACTTGGACTTGGCAATCTAAGACTCGGGACTTGACTTGTGACTTGACTTGCCCAAGAAAAAAATACTTGGGACTTACTTGGGACTTGAAGGTGAAGACTTGAGACTTACTGAGACTTGCACATGTGTGACTTGGTCCCATGTCTGGCTCCAACACCCCCGCGACCAATGTTCCCTGTCATTTTCCACGGGTCTGAGCGTTCACACAAAGTCGGTGAGCAACGCTTGAAACAACAGTGAGCAACAGCAATCCCAAGTGTGGCAACTAAGTCATTATCAAACATGTCCAAAACTTGACATCATGTACATTTTGCTGAGTTTCCGGAAATGCTAAAATTTTTTTCACTTTTGAATGAATTGACTCATGTACGATTGCAAAGGTTGTACGGCCTAAAAATGTCAAAAAATGTTTTATTTTAGAACAATTCTTTCACAAGATTTCCATTTCTCTTATTCCTGGTATCTTTTGTCGCATAATACTAACATTTTTGGGGGGCTTATTTTCGTCGGTTGCACGATACACAACTGTATTTAATCACATTTTTTAGTGGAAGTACAATATTGGCAACAATATTGACTTGGTATAATTGGAAATTATTTGAATGCAACACAAACTCTTTCTTCTTTTTCCCTGTTTTTTTCTATTTTTTTCAATTCCTTGTCCTTGTCCTTATCTTATTGTGTTATTTTTTCCTAGCTGTTACTTTTTTTTCCTTTGTTTCTTTCTTTACTTTTTTTCTGGCTTTTTTTCTGAATTGTTCCTTCTTTTTTCTCTTCCTTTTGTTTCTTTTTTCTCAGCTTTTCACTACTTTTTCATTTTGGTATTTTTTCCTTTTTTGTTCTATTTCCCCCTTCTTTTAGTTAATTTTGTGCATAGTTTTACATAATATTTGGTCATGTTGGGATTAAAAAGCAAAAACAACCTGAAGAGCTGTTTTCTCTTCCTTTTGTTTCTTTCTTGTCTAAGCTTTTCACTACTACGCCCCCCACCCCTTTCCTTAAAGTAATTTTGTGCACAATTTTACATAATATTTGGTCATATAGGGATTAAAGAAGCAAAAACAACCTGAAGAGCCGTTTAGGACCCGAAAGAGCCGGTTCCTTTTAGCGAGCCGAGCCGAAGAAGCCGATTCTCGACAAACTCTACTCACTTTACTCAACTTTGTTCTCCTTCGACTCGACTTCAAAATACCGCATTTGGGACACAACGTCAGGGGAACCCGTGTATTTTTACCTTCATGCACTGTAACTTAGACTTAATTCGTTTCTTAATTAGTAATTTTGAGCCCTCATTTTTTTGCGCTGGCTCGATTTTCTTGTGCGCTGAAAATGTGCGAGCAGTGCGCGATTGCGCACGCGCGCCAGCTTAGAGGCAACATTGCCCGCAACTAGTAAAATAGTTATTTAGCAGCCCTTCTTTCAAGACTTATCAGGAAGGCTCCATTGAGCAGTGAAACTACAATTCAGTCAGGAGGACATTTCTGGTTTTTAACAACAATTAGAATTAAAATCAGACAAAAAATAATGCTTTAGGTTAATTTGCAACAAGTGCTCGTGGCAATGAAATGAGGACAGCGATTGTCCCCTGCGCAGGAGCGCTAGCCGGTCCGCGTAAACTCGCGGGGGGAACTTGATTGTCGCTTTATCCCCATGACGGCTGTGATTTTAATTAACGTCTGACAAACCGTGCGGCGCTTTCCCCGGTTAGCTCTCCGAGACCCGGGAGAGTGTAAAAGACACAAAAGAGACAAAATGGAGGACGACCGCTCGATTCATTCGGTGTTGTTAAAAGAACAATCGAGTCCGAGTGAAAGAAACAGACTGCCGGAAATAATTGGGGACTGTAATCTGCTATCTTCGTTATAGTTTTAGGATGTCGTATTTAGTCCTCTAAAGCAGGGGTCCCTGAACTTTTTACCGCTGAGGGCCACATAACTTTTCCCTAACACTCATCTCATTAGCTACACCACTTATCCTCAGTAGGGTCGCGGGGGTGCTGGTGCCCATCCCAGCAATCATCAGGCAGTGGGCAGGGGACACCCTGAACTGGTTGCCAGCCAATCGCAGGGCACACGGGGACAGACAACTCGCTCGCTCATTCACACCTAGGGACAATTTGGACCGGCCAATCCACCTGAAATGCATGTTTTTGGAATGTGGGAGGAAACCGGAGTGCCCCTAGGAAACCCACTGCAACCCACAGGGAGAACATACAAACTCCGCACAGGAAGTCTGGAGCTGGATTTGAACCCACACAGGAGGTTCTCAAGACATGAACACTATTTATCAAAATTAAAAAGATTAACACATTGTGGGTTCTTCACATAAAAGTCAATGGAACTTCAACTTCCTGTTGTGCCGTGTCGGTCCAAGATCAGCTTGGAGCGCTATGTGTCAAACTCCCGGCCCGCGGGCCACGTCCGGCCCGCAAGACCATTTTACATTATTGTTAATAATGACCCGTCAATATGAACAACGCCGTCTCATCCCTGGACATCATATTCGGACGTTTTAGTCACTGTACTTATTCCTTCATATATGACGTATACTATACTATATACCAGGGGTCGGGAACCTACGGCTCGGGAGCCATATATGGCTCTTTCTAAGAGTACCTATGGCTCAGAGACAAATTTAATTGCATGCAAATTGTCTCCATCTCGTTCAAAACTTGAGCCATTAATCCTGTTCAGATACACGCAAAGCCAAACCAAAGATCAATTAGCAGTACTTTTCAGAATATATAGGGCACGTTTTTTACTACAAGTTACAGTCAAGGTGTCACACAAAAAAAAACTCGTTTTGGCTGTACAACTCTAAAGAATCCTTTATATAAAAGCTCACTATATAATCTGTGTTCAGTGTACTTTTGATGAATCCACGGAACAAATTGTAAATACGCCAAAACACCGGAAGAGAACTTCAAGTTATTTGATTGGGTGAGTGGGAGGGATGGGTGGAGCTAAGCACTCCCTCCCATCTCTCGCCCTACTCCGTCTGCGCCAAAGGTAAGCACATCAGGCTCCCTGTTCTCAGAATGTTGTGACGTTTTTACAAAATAATTTGTGTAGCATTTTCATATTTTCTACTTTTGACAGGAGACATATTAAGGAGAGCAAATCTTTTGGATATTTAAGTTTTTTTTTTTAATATATACATTGACATAGGAGCAAAGGAATTTGAATGTTATTTTAAATGTTAAGTTCTAAGCTGTATAATTTAACAAAGCTATTTTATTGACAGCAAAATAATAAATACTGTATAAGTGAATTAAGGTTTAAATTTCATATTCTTGTCTGTTTTTATTTATATTTATGCCCCAAAAACATTCAGTTTAAGTGTGTTCAATAAATGTTTATCCTGGTTGGCCCGCCACCTTAAGTGTGTTTTGAATTTTGGCCACTAGTATTATAGATGTATTGTGAAAACGAAGCACATTTGATCTCTTTATAGTAGTATTTTGAGTCCTGAGAGTATCTTTGCTTTCATGTTTAAAAAAACTAATAGATTTTTTTTTATACTCCTGTATATATTATCATATATTTTTACATTTTTTATGTGTCAAATATTTTGTATTGTTATCATAAACTTACTAACTATTTGCATGTGCGATGTGATACTCACTATTTCGGCAAAATTGTGTTTTTTTTTACCAGTATAAGCATTGCTGCCCATCAAGGCTGGGATCAGGCTCGCCCCTGAAAAGCGGGATGACGCTTTACACCATAAAACAACAGTGACCAGCTGATGAAGGTCCTGTATCTGAGTCAGTTTAGGAGGATAGTATCTGTTTCATGTGGGGAAGCAAACCCATACCCCCCAAAAAACTGTCCTGGGCACCACCAGGCTGTACTCCCCCAAGACACACCACAGGAAGTGGTGCCCCTTCGACCCGAGCCGTTAAGGGATCCGTGACCGCAATTTCTGTTGTACATTTCACGTGTTACAATGGCAAAATATATTATATATTATATTCTTCTAATCCAAACATTGCAAGTTACACATTTGTTGTCATTGTAACATGCACAACAGAATTTATATTCGTCTTTTGCGATAATAAGATAACACACTATGCCTTTTCACATGTCATCTATATCACTGGTAGTCTTCTGGTAATAATTTGGCACTCTCACCGCCGCGTCCTCGGTTCAAACCCTGTTACGACCAAAAATGCGCCTCCAGATTCCTTTTTAGGTTAAAAAAATGAGCTCTCTGAAATCGTGCCGGACCAAATGTGGGGCAGGCCCTCCCTGGCCCACGTGCCGTAGTTTGGGGACAGCTGCTATATATAGATTGGTAGCATGTAGAGTTAAAAATAGAGAGAGATAAAAATATCTATTTTGGATTCTGTGATGTTGGTAAAAAAAAGAAAAGAAAAACATTCTTGAGGATGTATAGCGCAGGTGTCAAACTCGTGGCCCGCAGGCCAAATGTGGCCTATCAATGCTGTGAGAAGCACAAGAGAAAAATGAGTTCCATCACATACAATAATGACTTACAGGTTGAAATATGTCCACTGGATGTCGCCAAAACCCAGGAAACACTTGCGAAGCACTCACTGTAGCTGGGTTTGCTGACTACCATTAATCAACCAGAGAACATTAAGGAAACCCATTCCTTAAAACAAAAGTCATGGACATGCTGTTTACAAAAAAAAAAAACACACAGTCCATTGCAGTATGAAAAAGACAAAATAAAAATAACCTTCAGGTGTTGTTTAAAGAAGCTTTAGCCCCTTTTTAGGATAGATATGGGATTAAAACAGCAAAGTTCCCATAATCAGGTAAACATTTTCCAAAAAAATGTAAAGAAAAAAACACGTTGAAATTAGTCTACATGAGTAGTGTACAGTTGACACAAAAACTACTAGTGAGGAGGGAAAAAAAGCGTTTTATAATAAAATCTTACATCCCCGAATCATAATTTAATTGTAGGCCTCTAAAAGACGCCCAGCACCCCAGCTAAGGCACACTATTGACGCCATTAATTTATTAGTACAGTCCCATAAGAATGTTTTTCTCCACCATATGGCCCACGAGCTAAAACGAGTATGACACCCCAATGTTTTGCGTTCATTGTGCATTAAAATATGTATCACAACCCTCCATTCTCTGTAGCCAGTTTCTAAATCTATACGATGGCAGACAAATGTATTTGTTTCTTTGTTTTTGTAATCAGTTCATAGTAGAGGTTAGGGCAGGGGTAGGGAATCTATGGCCCGGGAGCCATATATGGCTCTTTTCATGAGTACATATGGCTCCAAAATAAAATGTAAGTATTGCACATCTCTCTGTGGCGTTCCAAAGTCAAGTGATTTTCATCCCGATTTTGGTCCATATAAAGCCGAAGCAACTCAAAACGCTGGCAAACGACTTTGATTGGGTGAGCAGTAGAGGTGGGCGGATCCCTGCACACAGCGCAAGGTACTTCCTGCTCTCTCTCTCGCTCTTTGCAGTCTACACCGAAAGTGAATATGACGTTATGCTTATCGTTTGCAGTAATTTGTGACATTTTTACAAAAGAACTTTGCATGCACATTGTTTCGAAACAGTTATTAAGGACAAATTTCATGGAGAAAAATTGCCTCAACACTCTTAACTGAAGGTGGAAGACAAATTGTAAATGGAATATTTACATTGATTTGGGACACAGGATTTGGCAATACAGTGGAACCTCGCTAGTTCGCGGTTCCACTTTTGCGGGTTCAGAGCTTCGCGGGTCTAAAAAATATACTTTACCTTCTCAATAAAAGCATTTATTGACTTGACGTCATTGAGCGCGACTTTATGTCAACTGAGGACACGATGTAGACACTCTTATTGTGAAGGGGAGGGGGAGGCCCTGACACAATGCTTAGTCATGGTGAGTTACCGCTTCGCTCACCCACCCCTCCTTCAACTCCTCCCACCTCACCCCCTTCTTATATGGCGCTCAGTTTATCATGTAGGAACTCGGCGACGTAAGTATATTCTCTTCTGTCACATTTCATCTCATTATCACTGTTTTTATTTTCAATATGTAACCGGTTGTGTTAACAAGCGAAATAAACTGCGATGGCTGCATGTGGTTGAGAGCGGTTAATACAATCATACTGAATGGTTCGTAGTGGTTTCGCCGCAGTCCTATTCCGTGTACATACAACTTATTTTACATTTTTTTTTGTTATAACATGAATTTCACTCTCTCTCTCTCTCTCTCTACTTGTATTCTATATGGTGTACTGTATACAGGCGGGGTATACTGTATACTTGTATACGTTTTTGAAGGGGCGCCGCTACCTCGCGGATTTTCAGTTTTTGCGGGTGGTCTTGGTCCCCATTAACCACGATAACCGAGGGATTACTGTATTATCATTTCATACATTTGATGAAATCATCCAATGACACACAGTGAAATAAAATGTGCTGAAGAATTAGTTTTTGTCTAGAGAGCGTGTTTGGCAGTTTTTTCAATTTTGTCTGAAAAAAAATATGATGGGGCTCTCTCAATTTATTTTTAAAACATTTTTTGCTTTCATGGCTCTTTGGGTCAAAAAGGTTCCTGACCCTTGGGCTAGGGAAACATCTTTTCACACGACGAGTAAACCTGGTTCGTTACAAATGGGATGGGCATAGCAAAATCTAGTTGGTAATGCTAGCATCACCAGTGTTCATTTGACCTGTGAAAAGTGATGGGTCCCGGGGACTCGCATGCTCAAAAATCTATGGGTCCTAACAGAGATCTATGGGTCCCCAAAATTTTGTGTTATCGAGGTTGAAATTGTAAATCAGCGACTAATATATAATATAAATCTATATATTCATTCAGTTTTAATCATCACAGTTAATTGGTAATACAAAGCAGTTATCACTTCAGATTTTTTAGTTCACATAGTCTTCCTGGTTTGCTGTTCCGTCACAGTAGTAATGTCTTCTCAAGCGTAACCAGGAATATAATTGAGTCCATTTTGGCAGAAAAGTCCTTTTCTTGCTAGTATTCTTTTGTTTATTTTCTTTCGTCGAATCGTCCGCTTCAACACACGTGTTTTCCTTGCCTCCGCGGTATTCTGAAGAATTTCCCCGTCGTTTTTTCGTGCCGGAATTATTGCCGTTGTTATCACTTTCTGTATCATGTTTCGACTTATTACCGACACTGAAGAAATGACCAATTTTTTGTATATTTGCACCTAGTACCAACTGTTTTTTCGGAGGCATACTTCTCTTTCCCTCGACAACCGCCACAACAATGACGTCATCTCGAAGCAACGAGATCTCGTTTGCCGAGATCGGCGCGAGACCAAAACAACAATGGCGGATCTGCCTGACGAAAAGTTTGGAGTGCGGTAAATTTTTGTTAAAAAAAAAAAAAAGTAATCGGGTTTTGTGTCAAAAAAGTTCCGTCCCGGGGACGCACGTTGATTTGAGACTATGCGTCCCCAGCAAAAGTGATGCGTCTGGGACGCAGGGACGCGGGCAAACGAGAACACTGCATCACTAGTTGATAATGCTATGAACAGTGTTAGATGCTGAAGTTCAACCATTTGGCCTCCATAGTAAAACAGACTTGTGTTTAGGGTGTTTACAACACATGGGAGCATCGTGAGGTAATATAGTCTTACCTCTTGAGGTTGAGCAAAGCCCAGGGGATTCCTGTGGGCGTTTTGAAGGCAGGTAGCAATTTTTCACCCAGCTCTACTGCTTTCTTCCGGAAAACCTGCGAACGAGAGCGATTTCAGTTTTCGACGTAAGTAGAGTTGAACTTCTTTGTTTTGAGGGGAAGCAAGCCAAAGACCTGAATAGGGACATGGCACTCTGAGCCTTTAAGTCACATGTGTCAAACAGGCAGACCGCGGGCCAGATCAGGCCCGCTAAGGGATTGAATACGGCCCGCGAGACAACACTCAGAGAAGCGCAGGAGAAAAACGAGCTGCAGGTTGAAATATGTCAACTTGATGTTGCCAAAGCCAGGCGCCTCGAACAAAGACACTGTACTTGTATTTATTTTCTCTCTCTCTCTCACTCTCTCACTCTCCCACTCTCTCTCTGTTTCTTTCACTCTCTGTGTCTTTTAACCTCTTTAACCGCTTAACTTCCTTTTTTCCTTTTCTCTCTTTTCTCTTTCTCTCTTCCTACCCTTCGCGCTTTCTTTTCTCTTTTCTCTCGTGTCTTTTTATTTCTCTTTGTATTTCTTTCTTCCTCTCCCTTTCTTTTCCCCCTCTCTCACGACTTTTTATCTTTTGTTTCTCTCTCTCTCTCTCTCTCTCTCTTTCACTCTCTGTGTCTTTTAACCTCTTTAACCGCTCTAACTTCCTTTTTTCCTTTTCTCTCTTTTCTCTTTCTCTCTTCATACCCTGCGCGCTTTCTTTTCTCTTTTCTCTACTTCTGTCTTTTATTTCTCTCTTTCTCTCTCTTTCTTTTCCCCCTCTCTCACGACGTTTATCTTTTGTTTCTCTCTCTCTCTCTCTCTTTCTTTTCCCCCTCTCTCACGACGTTTATTTTTTGTATCTCTCTCTCTCTCTCTCTCTCTCTCTCTCTCTCTCTCTCTCTCTCTCTCTCTCTCTCTCTCTCTCTCTCTCTCTCTCTCTCTCTCTCTGTCTCTCTCTCTCTGTCTCTCTCTCTCTGTCTCTCTCTCTCTCTCACTCTCTCTCTCTCACTCTCTCTCTCCCACTCTGTCTCTCCCACTCTGTCTCTGTTTCTTTCACTCTCTGTGTCTTTTAACCTCTTTAACCGCTTAACTTCCTTTTTTCCTTTTCTCTCTTTTCTCTCTTTTCTCTCTTTTCTCTCTTTTCTATTTCTCTCTTCCTACCCTTCGCGCTTTCTTTTCTCTCCTTCCGTCTTTTTATTTCTCTTTGTATTTCTTTCTTCCTCTCCCTTTCTTTTCCCCCTCTCTCACAACTTTTTATCTTTTGTTTTTCTCTCTCTCTCTCCCTCTCTCTCTCTTTCTTTGTCTCTCTCTCTCCCACCCCTTTTCTCCCACTCTCTGTCTCTGTCTCTTTCACTCTCTGTGTCTTTTTAACTTCTTTTGCTCTAATTTCCTTTTTTTCCTTTTCTCTTTCTCTCTTCCCACCCTTCGCGCTTTCTTTTCTCTTTTTTCTTCTTCTGTCTTTCCATTTCTCTTTGGATTTCTTTCTTCCTCACCCTCCTCACTTTTTATCTCTTTTGTTTCTCACGCTATCTCCCTCTCTTTTTCTTTCTTTGTCCCGACCTCTCTCCTTTTCCCTCCCTCTTTCTCTTATTTCTTTATCTCTCTTTTTCTTTCTCTTTAATCTACTAGTCCGGCCCCCCTACAGAATGTTCTATCGTGTGGCCCCCGAGTTCAAATAAGTTTGACACCCCTGCTCTAAGCACTCGTTGTACTATAAATATATATGTTTTCTTTAATCCTGGATAGTCTTTTTATCTTTTTTTTTTTTTTTTTTTGAAATCTTTATTAAATGTTTTCCAACAACAATAAAGACAATTCAATTCAAATAAAATGACACTTATAGGAAAATAAAGTACACCGGCCTCTATAACTTGCAAAAAAATGTAGGAGGTGTGCCAGGGAAAACGGAATAAAGTTTACAAAGCATCACTACGGGTGACAGAAGTCAAAAAGTCTTTCTTTCTCTTTTTCTTTCTCTTTAATCTACTAGTCCGGCCCCCGACAGAATGTTTATTCTATCGTGTGGCCCCGGAGTTCAAATGAGTTTGACACCCCTGCTTTAAGTAAATACCACACCCCCACTTAATATCCCAACCAATGAGATACCAATCTTGTTTTCCATCATTACTCATTACTGCGTGTATTCAAGGGATTTCAACTCCTTGCCCTGAAGAATTCTCGTGCCGGCGTGATGAAGGGGCCTATCGTGGAAGAAGAGCCGGAGCTAGCGAAGCGGCTAGCGGCGTTATAAGTCTTCGGCACCATCCGTAATCATGGTAAATGCGAACTCACGACCAAATAAGATCATCGAGTGCTGGTGGAAAACATCGAAGCGCACAGGGAGCGCAGTTGCTGTGTTTTGCGGAAACGTGGCTCACGTTTAGCATTCCGGACGCTAACGTGTAGCCACCCGGAGCTACCCGTAGCTATCTGGCTTCAACGCCGCTATACAGAGACACGAAAGCCGGGGGGAATCGGAGAGAAGGCGGACTTGCTAACACGAGGTGGTGTATCCCTGGATTTTCACAAAGAAAAGTTTTCCATCTGCCGCAGGGATGTCGAACTTTTGGACTGGCGTGACGTCATCCATTCCGCTACAAGCACCCCTAGGGCATCATGTTCATCTGTTAATAAACAACGGGGTAGACTGCTGGAAGTGTGAATTTCCCTACGGGGATGAATAAAGTATCTATCTATCTATCTATCGACCTCTAGCTTCCTATCTCTATATCTATCCATCTATCTCTCTATCGACCTATAGCTTTCTATCTCTATATCTATCCATTTATCTCTAGCTTCCTATCTCTATCTTCCTATCTCTCTATCTATCTATCTATCTATCTATCTCTCTATTGACCTCTAGCTTCCTATCTTTATCCATCTATCTCTCTATCGACCTCTAGCTTCCTATCTCTATCCATCTATCTCTCTATCGACCTCTAGCTTCCTATCTCTATATCTATCCATCTATCTCTAGCTTCCTATCTCTATCTCTCTATCTATCTCTAGCTTCCTATCTCTATCTTCCTATCTATCTCTCTATCTATCTATCTATCTCTCTATCGACCTCTAGCTTCCTATCTCTATCCATCTATCTCTCTATCGACCTCTAGCTTCCTATCTCTATCCATCTATCTCTCTATCGACCTCTAGCTTCCTATCTCTATCCATCTATCTCTCTATCGACCTCTAGCTTCCTATCTCTATCCATCTATCTCTCTATCGACCTCTAGCTTCCTATCTCTATACATCTATCTCTAGCTTCCTATCTATCTCTATCTATCTATCTATCTCTCTATCGACCTCTAGCTTCCTATCACTATCCATCTATCTCTAGCTTCCTATCTCTATCTTCCTATCTATCTCTCTATCTATCTATCTCTAGCTTCCTATCTCTATCTTCCTATCTATCTCTCTATCTATCTATCTCTAGCTTCCTATCTCTATCTCTCTATCGACCTCTAGCTTCCTATCTATCTATCTATCTATCTATCTACTTTTTATGACTCGACAGAGAAAACTGTGATGGTCAGCAAGCCCGGAGCTCCTACTGTACTCCAAATCCTGGAAGAAGTCACGTATTCTGTCAGCCTCCATCTGTCACTATACGAGAGCACGGGCGTAAAGGGGGTAGCTGACTCGCAGGCGTGTTTATCCCCAGAGATGGCAGCACTTGTGTGAGGGACCGGCAAAAAGAGGAGATTAAGAGGAGCCGGGCGGCAAAGCTCAAGAGGATGCTTGTCAAGCAGAGAGGAGACACCCGCAGAGAAGCAATAGCGAGTATTCCTCGCACATTTTGCTCTCCCTTTACGAGGATGTATGTGTCTACACGGGGGTTAGGGCTCTAGAACACGGGGGATTTTCACTGTTCCTCTACTCTATAGCATATGAATAACCTATACTTTTTGTGGACGATATCTCTGTATTATTTGTAATTGCAACATCCTTTGTCTGGTAATCCACATGTGCGGTCCCTCCTCAAGGTTTCTTCATTTTCCTCATGTTGAGGTTTTTGAGTTTTTCCTGGCCCTCATGTTGGTTCCAAATCAGGGGATGGTGTAATAATAGTCTGAAAAAATAGTCTGTGCAATAACCTGTGCAGCCCTTTGAGACTCTGTGATTAAGGGCTATACAAATAAAAATGACTTGACTGTTGGAAACTACCTGTAGAAATTGATGGGATAAAACTGGGAATTTATAAACGAATGATGTCCAAAATATTTGAGGATGTCGACTCAAACTGTGCATGGTGTAATCAATGGGTGTCAAACAGGCGGCCCGTGGGCCAGGTCAGGCCCGCTAAGGGATTGAAGACATCGCTCTGAGAAGCGCAAGAGAAAAACGAACTGCAGGTTGAAATACGTCCACTTGATGTTGCCAAAGCCAGGTACCGCTCACAAAGACGCTGTACTTGTATTCCCCCCCCTGTGTCTCTCTCTTTTTCTCTTTCTTTGTTTCTCTTTCTCTCTGATAGTTAGCTAGAATGACACAACGATAGAACGATAGCTCGTACAATAGCTAGGACGATAAGACAACAGACAGACAGGTAGACGGGATGTCTGTTTGAGCACAGTCAATACTGAGTCAACTTCGGATTATAGCTATTCCCTGACAGATAGCTAGAATGATAGGACAATAGTTAGAATGATAAAATGATACCTAGTGTGATAAAACAATAGCTTGAACAATAGTTCGACAGACAGACAGACAGACAGAGAAACACACAGAACGTCTGTTTGCACGCAGTCAGTACTTAGTCATCTTTGTCTTATAGTTACCCTCTGATAGTTAGCTAAAATGACACGATAGAACGATAGCTAGTACAATAGCTAGGAAGATAGGACAACAGACAGACAGCTAGACAGAATGTCTGTTTGAGCGCAGTCAATTCTTAGTCAACTTTGGATTATAGTTACCCTTTGATAGATGGCTAGAATGATAGAACGATAGCTAGTACAATAGCTAGAAGGACAAAACTATTGCTTGAACAAAAGATCGACAGACAAACACACAGACAGAACGTCTGAGCGCAGTCAGTACTTAGT
>NC_142368.1:11793143-11795643 GCF_059441175.1 Urocampus carinirostris
AGCTTTTGAAGATCTCGACAAAGACTACAAAGAGTTCAGCTAAGTCAAATGATTCAGCAAAGCTAAAATTTGGTCTTTTGAATGTTAGATCCCTCGCCCCTAAAGCTTTACTTGTAGATAATATTATTCGTGATTATAAACTGATTTGTATGGGTCTTTGTGAAACGTGGTTACGCCCGGATGAGTACTTAGCGCTTAATTATGCTTCTCCCCCAGACTACCAGAGTAGTCATACAGCACGCACGCTGAAAAGGGGTGGTGGTGTTGCGCTAATCTCCGAAAAATCGCTTAAATTTAATCCACGGACCGCTAATAATTACAAAACGTTTGAGGCTCTTGTGACGCGGTCCCCTCAATTGTCAATTGATGTAATAACTATCTATCGTGCTCCTGGGCCATACACAACTTTCTTAGACGAATTCGCTGAACTTTTGTCTGAACTAGTAACCTATGCAGACAAAATTATAATTATGGGAGACTTTAACATTCATATGAATGACCCACACAGTTCACTCACTATTGCGTTTAGTTCTTTACTTGATGGATTTGGTTTTACTCAACTAGTTGATTTGCCAACCCATAAAAATGGGAACACGCTAGACTTGATTCTGACTCGAGGAGTTTTAACCTCAAACATTATGGTGCTACCGTGTACTACCGTTATCTCCGATCATTATTTAGTGACATTTGAGGTGCTAACTAAATGTAGTGTTAAAAAAGCTGAAGGATTTAGCGGACGCAATATAAGCACTGGCACAGTTTCTGAGCTCCTTGAACTCCTTCCTGAAGCAGTTGCGTCCTTTCCTAAATACACTGGCTCGATTGACTCACTCACGAATGAGTTCAATACCACCCTGACTAGTGTGATGGATACCATAGCGCCCTTAAAACTAAAATCACGTCCTAAAAGACGCACACCTTGGTTTACTGATGAAACTAGAACCCTTAAAAAAGAATGCAGGAAATGGGAGAGAAAATGGCGCGCTACCAAGCTTGAGGTTTTCCATCAAACCTGGTGTGATAGCTTGTTAAAGTATAAAGCGGCCCTTGCCTCTGCAAAATCGGCCTACCTTTCGAAGGTGATTGCGTCTCAAAAGAACAACCCCAAAGCCCTTTTTGACACTGTAGCATCGCTTACAAGGCAACAGACTACCGCTGATAGTTCGACACACTCTGCTCAGGACTTAATGGTCTTCTTCACTAAAAAGATTCAATGCATACAGGAAGAAATTGCTAAAGATACTATTAGTACCACTCATATTAAAGAACTGAAACTTACAGATGCACGACAGGGTGGCTGCCCAGGGAAAATGGCCGGTTTTAGTGAACTGTCACTTGATGATCTCAAACAAGTGGTGACTGCGGCCAAACCGACAACTTGCCAGTTCGACCCGCTCCCAGGTTCACTTATTAAAAGTCTTTTTAGCGTCATTGGGCCTTCAGTTCTAAATATTATAAATACATCACTCTCCTCAGGTGTAGTTCCAGCAGCTTTTAAGTCCGCCGTTATTAAACCCACACTAAAACGACCCAACCTTGATCCAGAAATCTTAAGTAATTACAGACCTGTGTCAAACCTACCTTTCCTCTCTAAAGTACTCGAAAGAGTAGTGGCACAGCAGCTGAATGCTTTCATATCTGAGAACAACCTTTTTGAATCGATGCAATCAGGATTCAGGGCTAACCACTCTACTGAGACAGCGCTGATCAAGGTAACAAATGATCTCCTAATGTCAATGGATTCTGGCGCTTCATCACTTTTGCTGCTGCTGGATCTTAGTGCTGCTTTTGACACAGTGCGCCACAATATCCTACTAGAACAGTTGGAAAAATGGATTGGTCTCTCAGGAACCGTCCTCTCGTGGTTCAGATCCTACCTCTCAGATAGGACGCACTGTGTGAAATATGGTGAAACGACATCTGAGCCCTTTAATGTTACCTGCGGTGTTCCGCAGGGTTCTGTGCTCGGCCCCCTACTTTTCAACATTTACATGCTTCCATTAGGTGATATTATCCGCAAGTACAATATCAGCTTCCACTGCTACGCAGACGACACTCAACTATATCTTCCGTTGGAGGAATCTTCCACACTAAACTGTGGAAATTTGGAGGCCTGTCTCACTGAGATAAAAGAGTGGATGTCACTCAATTTCTTGCGTCTTAACCCTGAAAAGACCGAAATGTTAGTCATTGGTCCTTCTAAATGCCGTGACTTCTTCTCAAAAACTGCTGTGAACCTTGACAAATGTCACATCACACAGAGTGACTCAGTTAAAAATTTAGGTGTCATATTTGACCCCGATCTATCATTTGAGATGCATGTAAAGCAAATTACTAGAACTGCCTTCTTCCATCTTCGCAACATTGCTAAAATCCGTTCAATACTGTCTCAGTCTGATGCGGAAACAATAATTCATGCATTTGTTACCTCCCGTCTCGACTACTGTAATGCACTACTTTCCGGTCTCCCGAAGTCCAGAATCAAGTCTCTTCAGCTAGT
>NC_142368.1:19100282-19140282 GCF_059441175.1 Urocampus carinirostris
TCGCTCATTAACACCCAGGGACGATTACTCACCCGCTCATTCACACCCAGGGACAATTACTCACTCACTCATTCACACTGAGGGACAATTACTCACTCACTCATTCACACCCAGGGACAATTACTCACTCGCTAATTCACACTGAGGGACAATTACTCACTCGCTCATTAACACCCAGGGACGATTACTCACCCGCTCATTCACACCCAGGGACAATTACTCACTCACTCATTCACACTGAGGGAGGGACAATTACTCACTCACTCATTCACACTGAGGGAGGGACAATTACTCACTCACTCATTCACACTGAGAAACAATTACTCACTCGCTCATTAACACCCAGGGACGATTACTCACCCGCTCATTCACACCCAGGGACAATTACTCACTCACTCATTCACACTGAGGGACAATTACTCACTCACTCATTCACACCCAGGGACAATTACTCACTCACTCATTCACACCCAGGGACAATTACTCACTCACTCATTCACACTGAGGGACAATTACTCACTCACTCATTCACACTAAGGGACAATTACTCACCCGCTCATTCACACCTAGGAACAATTACTCACCCTTTCATTCACACCAAGGGACAATTACTCACTCGCTAATTCACACTGAGGGACAATTACTCACTCGCTCATTAACACCCAGGGACGATTACTCACCCGCTCATTCACACTGAGGGACAATTACTCACTCACTCATTCACACTGAGGGACAATTACTCACTCACTCATTCACACTGAGGGACAATTACTCACTCACTCATTCACACCCAGGGACAATTACTCACTCACTCATTCACACTGAGGGACAATTACTCACTCACTCATTCACACCCAGGGACAATTACTCACCCGCTCATTCACACCTAGGAACAATTACTCACTCGCTCATTAACACCCAGGGACGATTACTCACCCGCTCATTCACACCCAGGGACAATTACTCACTCACTCATTCACACTGAGGGAGGGACAATTACTCACTCACTCATTCACACTGAGGGAGGGACAATTACTCACTCACACATTCACACTGAGGGACAATTACTCACTCGCTCATTAACACCCAGGGACGATTACTCACCCGCTCATTCACACCCAGGGACAATTACTCACTCACTCATTCACACTGAGGGACAATTACTCACTCACTCATTCACACCCAGGGACAATTACTCACTCGCTAATTCACACTGAGGGACAATTACTCACTCGCTCATTAACACCCAGGGACGATTACTCACCCGCTCATTCACACCCAGGGACAATTACTCACTCACTCATTCACACTGAGGGAGGGACAATTACTCACTCACTCATTCACACTGAGGGAGGGACAATTACTCACTCACTCATTCACACTGAGAAACAATTACTCACTCGCTCATTAACACCCAGGGACGATTACTCACCCGCTCATTCACACCCAGGGACAATTACTCACTCACTCATTCACACTGAGGGACAATTACTCACTCACTCATTCACACCCAGGGACAATTACTCACTCACTCATTCACACCCAGGGACAATTACTCACTCACTCATTCACACTGAGGGACAATTACTCACTCACTCATTCACACTAAGGGACAATTACTCACCCGCTCATTCACACCTAGGAACAATTACTCACCCTTTCATTCACACCAAGGGACAATTACTCACTCGCTAATTCACACTGAGGGACAATTACTCACTCGCTCATTAACACCCAGGGACGATTACTCACCCGCTCATTCACACTGAGGGACAATTACTCACTCACTCATTCACACTGAGGGACAATTACTCACTCACTCATTCACACTGAGGGACAATTACTCACTCACTCATTCACACCCAGGGACAATTACTCACTCACTCATTCACACTGAGGGACAATTACTCACTCACTCATTCACACCCAGGGACAATTACTCACCCGCTCATTCACACCTAGGAACAATTACTCACTCGCTCATTAACACCCAGGGACGATTACTCACCCGCTCATTCACACCCAGGGACAATTACTCACTCACTCATTCACACTGAGGGAGGGACAATTACTCACTCACTCATTCACACTGAGGGAGGGACAATTACTCACTCACACATTCACACTGAGGGACAATTACTCACTCGCTCATTAACACCCAGGGACGATTACTCACCCGCTCATTCACACCCAGGGACAATTACTCACTCACTCATTCACACTGAGGGACAATTACTCACTCACTCATTCACACCCAGGGACAATTACTCACTCGCTAATTCACACTGAGGGACAATTACTCACTCGCTCATTAACACCCAGGGACGATTACTCACCCGCTCATTCACACCCAGGGACAATTACTCACTCACTCATTCACACTGAGGGAGGGACAATTACTCACTCACTCATTCACACTGAGGGAGGGACAATTACTCACTCACTCATTCACACTGAGAAACAATTACTCACTCGCTCATTAACACCCAGGGACGATTACTCACCCGCTCATTCACACCCAGGGACAATTACTCACTCACTCATTCACACTGAGGGACAATTACTCACTCACTCATTCACACCCAGGGACAATTACTCACTCACTCATTCACACCCAGGGACAATTACTCACTCACTCATTCACACTGAGGGACAATTACTCACTCACTCATTCACACTAAGGGACAATTACTCACCCGCTCATTCACACCTAGGAACAATTACTCACCCTTTCATTCACACCAAGGGACAATTACTCACTCGCTAATTCACACTGAGGGACAATTACTCACTCGCTCATTAACACCCAGGGACGATTACTCACCCGCTCATTCACACTGAGGGACAATTACTCACTCACTCATTCACACTGAGGGACAATTACTCACTCACTCATTCACACTGAGGGACAATTACTCACTCACTCATTCACACCCAGGGACAATTACTCACTCACTCATTCACACTAAGGGACAATTACTCACCCGCTCATTCACACCTAGGAACAATTACTCACCCTTTCATTCACACCAAGGGACAATTACTCACTCGCTAATTCACACTGAGGGACAATTACTCACTCGCTCATTAACACCCAGGGACGATTACTCACCCGCTCATTCACACTGAGGGACAATTACTCACTCACTCATTCACACTGAGGGACAATTACTCACTCACTCATTCACACTGAGGGACAATTACTCACTCACTCATTCACACCCAGGGACAATTACTCACTCACTCATTCACACTGAGGGACAATTACTCACTCACTCATTCACACCCAGGGACAATTACTCACCCGCTCATTCACACCTAGGAACAATTACTCACTCGCTCATTAACACCCAGGGACGATTACTCACCCGCTCATTCACACCCAGGGACAATTACTCACTCACTCATTCACACTGAGGGAGGGACAATTACTCACTCACTCATTCACACTGAGGGAGGGACAATTACTCACTCACACATTCACACTGAGGGACAATTACTCACTCGCTCATTAACACCCAGGGACGATTACTCACCCGCTCATTCACACCCAGGGACAATTACTCACTCACTCATTCACACTGAGGGACAATTACTCACTCACTCATTCACACCCAGGGACAATTACTCACTCGCTAATTCACACTGAGGGACAATTACTCACTCGCTCATTAACACCCAGGGACGATTACTCACCCGCTCATTCACACCCAGGGACAATTACTCACTCACTCATTCACACTGAGGGAGGGACAATTACTCACTCACTCATTCACACTGAGGGAGGGACAATTACTCACTCACTCATTCACACTGAGAAACAATTACTCACTCGCTCATTAACACCCAGGGACGATTACTCACCCGCTCATTCACACCCAGGGACAATTACTCACTCACTCATTCACACTGAGGGACAATTACTCACTCACTCATTCACACCCAGGGACAATTACTCACTCACTCATTCACACCCAGGGACAATTACTCACTCACTCATTCACACTGAGGGACAATTACTCACTCACTCATTCACACTAAGGGACAATTACTCACCCGCTCATTCACACCTAGGAACAATTACTCACCCTTTCATTCACACCAAGGGACAATTACTCACTCGCTAATTCACACTGAGGGACAATTACTCACTCGCTCATTAACACCCAGGGACGATTACTCACCCGCTCATTCACACTGAGGGACAATTACTCACTCACTCATTCACACTGAGGGACAATTACTCACTCACTCATTCACACTGAGGGACAATTACTCACTCACTCATTCACACCCAGGGACAATTACTCACTCACTCATTCACACTGAGGGACAATTACTCACTCACTCATTCACACTAAGGGACAATTACTCACTCACACATTCACACTGAGGGACAATTACTCACTCACTCATTCACACCCAGGGACAATTACTCACTCACTCATTCACACTGAGGGACAATTACTCACTCACTCATTCACACTAAGGGACAATTACTCACTCACACATTCACACTGAGGGACAATTACTCACTCGCTCATTAACACCCAGGGACGATTACTCACCCGCTCATTCACACCCAGGGACAATTACTCACTCACTCATTCACACTGAGGGACAATTACTCACTCACTCATTCACACTGAGGGACAATTACTCACTCACTCATTCACACTAAGGGACAATTACTCACTCACTCATTCACACTGAGGGACAATTACTCACTCACTCATTCACACTAAGGGACAATTACTCACTCACACATTCACACTGAGGGACAATTACTCACTCGCTCATTAACACCCAGGGACGATTACTCACCCGCTCATTCACACCCAGGGACAATTACTCACTCACTCATTCACACTGAGGGACAATTACTCACTCACTCATTCACACTGAGGGACAATTACTCACTCGCTCATTAACACCCACGGACGATTACTCACCCGCTCATTCACACCCAGGGACAATTACTCACTCACTCATTCACACTGAGAAACAATTACTCACTCGCTCATTAACACCCAGGGACGATTACTCACCCGCTCATTCACACCCAGGGACAATTACTCACTCACTCATTCACACTGAGGGACAATTACTCACTCACTCATTCACACTGAGGGACAATTACTCACTCACTCATTCACACCCAGGGACAATTACTCACTCACTCATTCACACTGAGGGACAATTACTCACTCACTCATTCACACCCAGGGACAATTACTCACTCACTCATTCACACTGAGGGACAATTACTCACTCACTCATTCACACTAAGGGACAATTACTCACTCACACATTCACACTGAGGGACGATTACTCACCCGCTCATTCACACCCAGGGACAATTACTCACTCACTCATTCACACTGAGGGACAATTACTCACTCACTCATTCACACCCAGGGACAATTACTCACTCACTCATTCACACTGAGGGACAATTACTCACTCACTCATTCACACTAAGGGACAATTACTCACTCACACATTCACACTGAGGGACGATTACTCACCCGCTCATTCACACCCAGGGACAATTACTCACTCACTCATTCACACTGAGGGACAATTACTCACTCACTCATTCACACCCAGGGACAATTACTCACTCACTCATTCACACTGAGGGACAATTACTCACTCACTCATTCACACTAAGGGACAATTACTCACTCACACATTCACACTGAGGGACAATTACTCACTCGCTCATTAACACCCAGGGACGATTACTCACCCGCTCATTCACACCCAGGGACAATTACTCACTCACTCATTCACACTGAGGGACAATTACTCACTCACTCATTCACACTGAGGGACAATTACTCACTCACTCATTCACACTAAGGGACAATTACTCACTCACTCATTCACACTGAGGGACAATTACTCACTCACTCATTCACACTAAGGGACAATTACTCACTCACACATTCACACTGAGGGACAATTACTCACTCGCTCATTAACACCCAGGGACGATTACTCACCCGCTCATTCACACCCAGGGACAATTACTCACTCACTCATTCACACTGAGGGACAATTACTCACTCACTCATTCACACTGAGGGACAATTACTCACTCGCTCATTAACACCCACGGACGATTACTCACCCGCTCATTCACACCCAGGGACAATTACTCACTCACTCATTCACACTGAGAAACAATTACTCACTCGCTCATTAACACCCAGGGACGATTACTCACCCGCTCATTCACACCCAGGGACAATTACTCACTCACTCATTCACACTGAGGGACAATTACTCACTCACTCATTCACACTGAGGGACAATTACTCACTCACTCATTCACACCCAGGGACAATTACTCACTCACTCATTCACACTGAGGGACAATTACTCACTCACTCATTCACACCCAGGGACAATTACTCACTCACTCATTCACACTGAGGGACAATTACTCACTCACTCATTCACACTAAGGGACAATTACTCACTCACACATTCACACTGAGGGACGATTACTCACCCGCTCATTCACACCCAGGGACAATTACTCACTCACTCATTCACACTGAGGGACAATTACTCACTCACTCATTCACACCCAGGGACAATTACTCACTCACTCATTCACACTGAGGGACAATTACTCACTCACTCATTCACACTAAGGGACAATTACTCACTCACACATTCACACTGAGGGACGATTACTCACCCGCTCATTCACACCCAGGGACAATTACTCACTCACTCATTCACACTGAGGGACAATTACTCACTCACTCATTCACACCCAGGGACAATTACTCACTCACTCATTCACACTGAGGGACAATTACTCACTCACTCATTCACACTAAGGGACAATTACTCACTCACACATTCACACTGAGGGACGATTACTCACCCGCTCATTCACACCCAGGGACAATTACTCACTCACTCATTCACACTGAGGGACAATTACTCACTCACTCATTCACACCCAGGGACAATTACTCACTCACTCATTCACACTGAGGGACAATTACTCACTCACTCATTCACACTAAGGGACAATTACTCACTCACACATTCACACTGAGGGACGATTACTCACCCGCTCATTCACACCCAGGGACAATTACTCACTCACTCATTCACACTGAGGGACAATTACTCACTCACTCATTCACACCCAGGGACAATTACTCACTCACTCATTCACACTGAGGGACAATTACTCACTCACTCATTCACACTAAGGGACAATTACTCACTCACACATTCACACTGAGGGACAATTACTCACTTGCTCATTCACACCTTTAAGGACAATTTGAACCGGCCAATTAACCTGACATGCATGTTTTTGGAATGTGGGAATATATGGAGGAAACACACTCAAGCATGGGGAGAACATGCAAAGACTGGTAGCTGGATTTCTTTCTTGTTTGTTTGCTTGCTTGCTTGTGTTCTTTTTTGTTTTCTTTCTTTCAATCTTTCTTTCTTTCTATTTTTGTTTTCTTTCTTTCTTGCCTTCTCTCTTGCTTTTTTATTTTTTTGTTTTCTTTCCTTCTTTCTCAATCTGTCTTTATCATTTGTTGTGATTCTTCTCTCTCCTCTTTATTTTTTAAATATTTTTCTTTATTTTATTTCTCTTTTTTCTCTTTCTTTCTTTCTTTCTTTCTTTCTCTCCGTTTTACTTTATTTTCTAATCTCTTTCTTTCTCATTCTCACCCTCAGTTTCTCTGTATTTCCTAATCTATTTCTGTTCTTCTTTCTATGCTTCTTTTACTACTTCTTCCCTGGTCTTCCTCCCTTTCTTCCTTTGTCTTTCTTTCTCTTTTGTTTTATTTTTTTTTATCTTTTTCATTCTCTTTCTTTCTATTTTTCTCTTTCTTTTTATGTCTTTCTCATCCCTTTGTTCTGTTTGCCTTTATTTCGTAATCCCATCATATCCTATCCTATCCTTCCTACCTTCCTTCCTTCCTTCCTTCCCTCCTTCCTTCCTTCCTTCCTTCCTTCCTTCCTTCCTTCCTTCCTTCCTTCCTTCCTTCCTTCCTTCCTTTCTTCCTTCCTTCCTTCCTTCCTTTCTCCCTACCTTCTTCCCTACCTTCTTTCCTTCCTTTGTTCCTTCCTTCATCTCTTCCTTCCTTCTCACCTCCCTCCCTCCCTTTCTTCTGTCAAGTCAAGTTTTTCCCGTATTCCCTTCACCGATGCCGAAAAGTGGAAGAACGCTACAGGACGTCGCCCGTTTTCTCTTTATCTACGCGACGTTTTGCTAAAGTCCTCGCGTTGTTCCAACAAGCCGCACCTGAGATCACAGCCACGCGGCTTTTCGACGGGCCAAACAGCCGCACTACAAGGCGACACGGATCTGTGCCAACGCGCCAGTCCCCGCGTAATTACCCGTCAAATACCCCCCCCCCCACGCCCCCTTATCGCGGAACCTTCGCACCGAACCCATTTACGCATCAAACGCCTGCCAAACACACAGCGAGGGTAGTTTGCACAGTGCGCTCTCGTCACGCCGAACTCCTGCAGGAGTCGCTGCGCGCGCACTCAGACACACCAAGCATTTCAAACGGTGGAAATAAACAGAGACGGGAGCGCGCAACCCCTTCGGACCCCTTGGGAATTTTACTATTCTGCGCTTCTCTCTCATCCCCTTTCACACTCACGCGCATCCAGTCGCACATCTAACCCCCCCCCCCCTCTCTCTTCTTCTTCTCTTCCTCTGCTCCTTTGTCTCCCTGATTATGCAGTCGATCCCGGGGTACCCCACTCACCGAGATCATCCAGCTGTCAATCTAAAGCACCACGTTCCAAACGCATCGACTACACAGCCCCCCCCCCCCACCACCACCCCCGACCCCCTATCTATTGTTGCACACCCTTCCGCCGGTGATATTGATAGGGAGGAAATAGGAAGGATTTCACTCACCTGCAATCCACTCTTGGGTCTTGCATTCGAGCGTCTATGCAAGGGGTCTCCATAGAATAATCTGCTTTTTTGGGGTTGACTGTGTCAAATGAAGCCTACGTTTGACTCATCTCTCTTCTCTTTCTGTTTGTTTGTCTTTCGTTCTCCCTCTCCGTCTGTCTTTCTTTCTACTTCTTTTTCTTTCTTCCACCTCTCTTTCTATCTCTCTTTTTCTTTTACCCCTTGCTTTCTATCTCTCTTTTTCTTTCTCTCCCTCTTTTTCCATGTCTGACTGACTTGACTTGACTTGTCTGTTTTTCTTTCTCTCCCTCTCTTTCAATCTCTTTTTCTTTCTCCCGCTCCTTTTCCATCACTCATTTTCTTTCTCTCCTTCTCTTTCTATGTCTGTTTTTCTTTCTCTCCCTCTCTTTCTATGTCTCTTTTTCTTTCTCCCCATCTTTTTATATCTCTCTTTTTCTTTCTCCACCTCTCTTTCTAGCTCGCTTTTTCTTTCTCTGCCTCTCTTTCTATCGCTCTTTTTCCTTCTCTTCCTATCTCTCTTTTTCTTTCTCTCCCTCTCTTTCAATCTCTTTTTTTCTTTTTTCCTTCTGTCTCTCTTTCTCTCTCTTTTTCTCTTTCTCCCCCCTCTCTCTTGCTTTATATCTCTCTCTCTTGCTTTCTTCACTTTCTCTCTTGCTTTCTCTCTAGTCTCCTTTTTCTTTATTTTTTCCTCTCTTTCATCCCCTCTTGCTCTTTATTTGTCTCCCTCTCTTTTGATTTCTCATTTTCTTTCTCTCCCTCTCTTTTCATCTCTTCTTTCTCTCTTTTTGTCTCTCTTTCTGTTTCTTTCTCTCTCTTTCTCACTTTCAGTCCTTCTCTGTCTGGCTTTATTTCTCTCTCTCTCTTGCTTTTTCACTTTCTTTCTTGCTTTCTTTCTATCTTGTCTCCTCTCTTTCATACTTTTTTCTGTCTTTCATTCCCTGTCCTTTTCTCTTTTTCTTTATCTCTCTTTCTTTCTATCAATTTCTTTATCTCTCTTTATTTCTGTCTTTATCTCTTTCAATCTCTCTCTCCCTCTCTCTATCTATTTTTCTCCCTTTTTTTACTCCCTCCCTCTCTCTCTTTTTCTTTGGCTTGCTTTCTTCCTTTCTTTTTTCTCTCCCTCCTTCTCACTGTCTCTTGCTTTCACTCTTTCTCTCTCTTTTGTACTTTTTCTCTCTCTCTTTTGCTCTCTCTCTCTCTCTCTCTCTCTCTCTTTCTCTCTCTCTTTTTTTAACTCTCTCTCTCTCTCTCTCTCTCTCTCTCTCTCTCTCTCTCTCTCACGATAGTTAACCCAGTAATAATATAGTAACAACATAGTAAGTAATACAAGATAAGCGCATCAGACCGGGTGCCTTTTGCACCAACAAGCGGCAAAAAATAGCCCCGCGCTTGAAAAATGGCGTATACGTCAAAGGGTGTCGCAGGAATCCAAGATGGCAGGGAATTTGGGATCTGATATGCGTCTGAAAAGGGGAAATCGGGATTCTCGCTGTATAAATATATAACCGTCTCCTTGGTCATGGCTCTTGATATGTATGCATATTAGATAATACATGCAATATTAAAGGGATTGGAACATGTCTTTGCAACGGCGTGGTGCCCTACATATGTCGAAAAACATGTACGTAAAATGAAACAAAAATCTACAAAGTGTTTGTTTTCGCTGGAAACACTCATCCATCCATCCATTACCTGCATCGCTTATCCTCAGTAGGGTGGCGGGGGTGCTGGAGCCCATCCCAGCTATCATTGGGCAGACGACCATTCACTCGCTCATTCACACCTAAGGACAATTACTCACTTACCTATTCACACCGAGGGACGATTACTCACTCGCTCATTCCTACCTAGGGACAAATACCGTATTTTCCGCACTATAAGGCGCACCTAAAAGTCTTAATTTTTTTCAAAAGCTGACCATGCGCCTTATAATACAGTGCGCCTTATATATGGATCAATATTAAGTCGCAAAGTCTTGCAACTAATGCAAGCAGCTGCCAACTAGATTTTCCCCCAAACGCGAAGTAGTCCGCGGTGTATGCTGGGATTTATATACCGGCGTTTCATTGGCTAACAAATGTGTCAATCATCATTTGAATCGATCACTATTGGCTAAAGTTATTCGGAAGTAAAGGGGGTGGATCCTTTTTATCATTTACAGGCTCGCATAGGCTAAAGGGGCAAAACAAACCCTGCAATTGGCCGAAAAAGATGAATGTGAATAGCAAGTTTGGTTGTCTACGGCAAAGAGGAAACATGTTTTACCATTCTGTATTTGTAAATATTTTACTCTCCTGGATTTACTACACTAACGGATATAAGAGGACCAACGACTTTGGTGAGCTACTCCAGCTATATATTTTCCCAGTATCTTGTTTCAGAGTGATATTGATGTTTCTGTGATGGGTCTTTTTTTAAATTAAACTCAATTCCAAGTGTTTATTGTCATATGCACAGTAAAGTTGCGAGCAAAAAACAAAATAGAAACTAAGTAATGGTTGGCATTTCTTGAATCCCAAGACTTTAACCTTCCGAATGATATTTGGAACGATGCATTTGAGTGACGTCGTACACTGCATCCGCACGTGTCTACGACACGTATTTGCTTCTTTGCAAGCTTTGGGAATGTTAAGGGGGTAATAAGTTGGACTGAACTATCTGACTGTTTTGTCCACGTTCCCATTTTAGCGCCTTATAATCCGGTGCGCCTTATGTATGGAAGGTGTAGGACCAAAAACTATTTTTTGGGGGTGCGCCCTATAACCCGGTGAGCCCTATAGTGCAGAAAATACGGTACTCACTTGCTCATTCACAACTAGAGACAATTACTCACTCACTCATTTACACTTAGGGACAATTAGTCACAAGCTCATTCATACCTAGGGACAATTACTCAATCGCTCATTCACACCTAGGGACAATTTAGACCGGCCAATTAACCTGACATGCATGTCTTTGGAATGTGGGAGGAAACCAGAGTGCCCGGAGGAAACCCACGCAAGCATTAGGAAAACATGCAAACCCCGCACAGGGAAGCTGCGGTAGCTGGACTTGAACCCTGAACCTCTGTACCGTGGGGCTGCGCGCTAACTACTATGCCGCCGTGCCGCCACACAGGAAATACTGATAATTTTTACTTGTTTTTAATATTAGACCCCTGCAAAGGAAACGTAGGACGTCCGTTTGTTATTTTGACTATTATACCTCACCTTTGTCCATCGTTTTGACTGATATGCACTGTTTATTTCATTGTCACTATGTTGTTGTTCTTTGATCACCACATCATTTCGGATTTTGATATAATAAATAGTAAGGGCCTAGCGGAAGGCTTTTGGAACTTGGCATCATAAGGGTTTTTTTCTACAGTCCTCTCTTGTTCTCCCTGCAAGTTCAAATTTCATTGATGTCTTCGCTCCTGATTTGAGTATCCACTTAACTATAATAACGTACGTACACCTAAAATCTTACGGAGACTCAGTAGGATCAAGGGGTACTGGAACATAGACCTGAACAAAAGGACTCAGTACATTTTGGCTACTATGTCAACCAGTCAACATGGGTGCTCCCAGTATTGCTCTAGAACCAAGAACTATTCTCTGCAATTAAATGACTTCTTACCCTTTCTCTGGTGACTTCAGAGGCTATGTCATTTCTTCATCCTCTCTTTGAGGTTTGAACAGCAAAAAACTGGCAGTCTTGACAGTATTTAACCGCAATAAACATAATCTAAATGCATGAACGCAATTGTAGTAAAATATGCAGTATTTAACTGCAAAGATTTTTTTACCGGGTTACTGTAATATCCTGCACTTTGAGTTCTGTTTTTCTTATTTGGTCACTCACCTATGGGTTCTTTTTTCCTCGTCACAGAGCTTGTCACTTGTCTTGATTTTCCTCCTATCACAACTCGAGTTTTTTCCTTTATTAGTACTCTGTCCCCTTGGTTCATTGCTAGTTCCTTGACTCTCTCCAGCCTGACCTACCGGACTACGAATACCGCCTGGGAAACTTTTGGACGGTCATTTTCACTGCTTGTACTCAGTGGATCTCTGAACCTTTTATTTATTTGGTAAAGCTTGTCTGCCTCTTGTGTTCTGGACACGGTTGCTTCGCCACTTGCCTTTCCTTTTGACGAACCGTGCCGTAATAAAGGACAACCTTTTGATTGTGCTCGGCTACTATCACGTCTACTATCCTGAGAGAGTTCCCGACAAATATGTTAAGATTCCTGCATTTCAGTATACAGTTAAACTGTCACAAGCCAGAAACGGAGACAGGACCCAGTAGCGTTCGTTTACTCAGTTTTATTGATAAAGGGAGAGAGCAGTGTTTGCGTCCACGATCCGATGATCGATGGACACGGCTACCAGGTGGCTGGAACGCAAAAATGGCACTTCCGTGTCGAGCGAGGATAATCGAAGGCAGCAGGGATACTGGTCACTAGCCGGGACACGAGAGCAAGGGCGGTATCGAGTCCAGAAAAGAAGTCGGCAACAGGTATCAGGCAGGAAACAGGGCAAAACAGGTCGGTGGTCTGGATGGCAGAGCAGGGCAGAAAAGGGTCCAGAAACGGGTCGGCAACAGGTATCAGGCAGGAGAAAACAGGGCAGGAAAATGTCGGAAGGTATGAGCTTGCCTAGCTGGGAGCATAGGTTCGCAATGATCTGACGCCGGTAACAGGGAGCCGGGGGGTTTAAAAAGTGGCAGGGAGCCAATCAGCGACCAGGGCTGTTGGCGCAAACGGGGCAACTGCAGGTACCCCGAATCATTAATCATGACATAAACAAGGAATTTGAAAAGATAAAGTACCATTTTTTTTCGAAGTAATTTCTTGTTGATATGTAATTTTTTTGTCTCTGTTCCAGAAGCAAGGTTACCATCAATTTAAAAAACACAACTTTATGATTTAGTTGAAAGAAAAAAAAATACTGATGGGAAAAGACAAATCTCATTATGGTTCGAGTACCCACAATTGTCTCTTCACATTACACCTTAACAATAAAATGTGAAATTTCAGATTTTATCCGGGCTCGGTCCTGCAAATAAAATAAATTGGTCGGGCTCGGGTTGCGTCGGGCTGTATTATTAGGCCCAATGTTTTAGTGACAAATAAAATCATGACTATACAGTATAAGCAGTGACATTGCATGTTTTCCAACAATAACTATGAGTTAGTACTAGTTAGAGTTAGTATTTTAGGACACGTTAGGCTGAGTTTTCGTTATAATTTGTAGCATATTACACCATATCGGACCAAACCGGCATACAGTTCTCGTTCAAAAAGTCAGGCGATTATTTCCGGACCGTCAGCTTGCTGCTTCATTTCATTCCTCATTCGCTCTCCATCACTCTGCGAGATCAGGGTCCTGAGCCCCATGCTCGGAAGATAGAGGTTACCATGGCAACGCCTGGGTCCCGTGGCCCCAGATGCGCCGGCGCACACCTAAGCGCTCACTCTTTCCGTTTCCCTTGATCTCTCTCGACCGCTTCGCGCATACATATCTGGATCTACAGGTAACCCCCCTCCCCTAAAAGTCTCCGTCCTGAGTTTGATTGACGCCCTGGAGGGGCAGTGGATCACAATTAGCGATGTGGCTAATTTCCCACAATGCCCCGGAGCCACTGGGCAACCGCGGCGCCCGGTGCCACCTCATCAATATGGATGAGGGATTTCCATGAATATGCAAAGAGTAAAGTGGCTGCACGCAGGTGAAGAAGAGCTACCGGAGGTTGCCCGGAGTCCGCGGCAGGAGGGGAGACGCGACTCAAATGTATCCATCCGATGAATTGACGCTCGTTCTTATTAGTAGCACGTCCGCGTGCGAATCGAAAGCAGTGTTTTGGAATTTGCCTCACTTGTCAGCATCTAAAGTCATCAAAATCAACCCCACGCTTGTACATTTGATTCATGAAATCCCTCCGCCCTGAAACTTTAAAACTGGTGTCTGTAACTTCAAAATATTACCATTGCCGACGCCATCTTCTGGGCGAAATTATAAAAAATTATAAAAAGCTTCTGAGAGCGCCAAAGACCCGCATGTAGCTCCAGAGGAAGTTTAGCGGGTCGAGAAGTCCAACTTTGTTGGCGATAGAAGGCACCTTCCTCTGTTTAGCCAATCAGAAGCCGCTTGTTTTAAGTAAGCATGTACGTGACTTTCTCGAAATATTCTTTTTTCGGGCTTAAGTTGGCGTTTGGACTGTGTTTGAAACAGTCCTATTCTTACTTTCACCATTTTCATCCTAGAATAAAAGAAAACCACGCTCACGCGCTTGAATTCCTTTCCTCCCGCCTAATGCGCACTGTGGCCGGATCACAGGAGACAAAAGGAATATAAAATATGAAAGTACTGATCAATAAACCTAGTTTTAAGGGAATTCATTAAAATGATCAGGAATTATTTCATAGCGTGTCCGAATGATCTTTATACCCAGCACCAAAACACTTTGTTGCGTTATCCTTTTTTGCGTACCTTCATGTACATGTGAGTAGAGAAAGTGAGGGGCGTGGCCGCATGACTAAACCACAGAAAAGTATCTCCACCTGTTGGGGTTTGATCACATCCCTATTGTTTCGTCTCCTCGTGTCCTGCATTCGGGTCGTGTCCTGCATTCGGGTCTCTCTGAAGTTACCTGAAAATATTTTCTCTCTCTTCCAATTTAAATTCCAATTTACAATGACTGGGGTTTCGTGGGTTTCTTTAGCAGGTTTGTAAAATAAAGGATTTTATACATTTGACTATAAAGGATTTTATATGATTGACTACAAATTACATTTAAATCAAAAGATATGCACTGACTGGGCTGTAGTTCAATGTCAGGGCACCCTGGTGGAAAATGTAGTTTACAGGAACGGCGGGAACGGGACGTAAGGCTGATAAAATAATCAGCACATCCAGACGCAGAAAGGCCCCGATGACGTAGAAACGCTCGGTGTTGTTTTGAGTATTGCAGACATTCGACGCCCAGGGGGGGCTTCCTTGGCACGCCCATGGGAGGAGTCGGCACACCATTATGCGGGGAGAAGATGGACAATAGGATATAGCTAAAGGACTTCAGAAGAGGGCTTCCCAGAGACTCTAATTCGGCTGTTTTGATGGAGTACACTTTGTTAAATTGTTAATGAAATTAAATCTGCCCCGTGTGAAAATGTCGGCTTTCTTGTTCATCTTTTCCCTCAAGAAACGAGCGTGCATAAATTGTTGGGTGAATGTATGTTGTGTTTGGTTAATGGAGTTGGATAACTAATTTGGTAAACGCTACATTTTGATATTAATTCCCAAAAAAAGGAAGAAACGAACTGGGCTTACACGACCCCAAAACAGGCCAGGAACTGTCAGCAGAGGAGAAAGCTGTCCAAAGTAGCGTCTTCCTTGGTGTTTCGACGACCCAGGTAGGTTGAGGAATCCGTGAACTGTGGAAACTTTATAAAGATGACTAAATAAATATGGTATGTCCCCTCTCTGCCTCACATCTATCTATTGGATAATGCAGAGCGTGACCGCATCCTACCGGGACCCAAGCATCCAGAGTCACAGTACCCGAATAAACCTAGTTTGATAATTGCAGCAAAAATCTATAACGCTGCCTGCCTCTAAGGACAGAGGCGACACCATTAGTAAGTCCCAACCTGCCTCATCGGAGCTCAAGTGCATCTATAATGAGGCTTATCAGTCGGGGTTGTGAAACCAATGTTAGCAATGAAAACGGGAGCAAGACGGGGGAGAATGTCATGAAATACTTCCAAACTCTAATTGGCGAAGTTGGCAAGTCTGAAATTGAAAAGTCAAACCGCCAAATCACCGACTTCAATTAGAAGCGTGCGGCAAAGATGTTTAACGGTTGCCTCAAGATCGGAAAGTGTTTAGGCGACGCGCTGCCTTCTTTTGTTTGCCGCTCCGCAGAATAAACACGACTTATTTTCTTTTGTGCGCGGCGCGTTTACTTTGCCATTATTAGCCGGCTCCTTTCATGCCGATGAACCTTGTTTAAATTTGAATGCGAATTTGAATTTTAGAGGATAAATGAGAGGAGGGGAAGGGAGGGAGAGGAGAGAGAGTGAGGTTGTCAGTTGGCTGTCTGTGTTTAATGGAGGTCCCTGGTGTCGCCCTCGGGCTCCTTCACTTCACAATTAATGGAGTATCTCTCTTGGGAAAGACGCACTTCTCCATAACACCTACACACACAAACCTCACAAAAATATACCTAGCGTGAAACTCAGTGGTCTTAAAGTTGCGGCCGGGGGGCTATTGCGGCCAGCGGCATGACAGTTTGACGCCCCAGCCGCACTAAAAAGACCAATTTTTTTTAAAGTTAGGCCCAGGACATGTTATGTTCCTCCCCACAATTATTCAGATATGTTGCAAAATGTTCCATGTGCTGGTCAACTTCACAATTTTGGTCTCAAAGTTGACCAAGCTGTGATGTCATTGGAGGAACACAATTCTTTTGTGAATCCCATTAACACAACATGTGAGGCAAGCTCCGAAACAATCAGCAATTGTAGTAAACAGCGATTCCATGATAATTTCTGCGCAGAGAACTTGGAACTGTTTTGTCTGAATTACTGCTCCTTTAAGATAGGTGACAGTGGCTTTTCGTTTGTGTTTTTCACTGTGTGTGTCGCGGTTCGTAATATATAGACCGGTGAGCTTCCCATTGCTGGCAAAAGCTTCCTGTTTTGTTCACTCCCGGCTACCTACCATTAGCAGCCACTAGCCTGCCATGTTCATTGTTTTATTCCTTGCCTGGTTCGTGTTTGTCGCTTTTTATCCTTGGTTACTGGTTAGCACGGTTGCTCACAGCGTGATTTTAGTTTTCCAGATTTGCCTTTTTTTTTTGCCGAGGTTGTGGATGGTTTTTGGTGATTGCTCCCGGTTAGCCCCAATTAGCAGTGTTTCTAATAGTGTTTTTTTAGCCGGCTAATCGCATAGCCTGCCGTGGCCGCGATCGCGTTTTGTTGTTGTTTTCCAGGTTATCTTGGCTGAGTTTTTGGATGGCTAGCCTCGTTTTTTTCCGCCTTTTGTTGATCGCTCCCGGGTTAACCCCTGTTAGCTCCCCATGTGTTATCATAGCCAGTTAGACCCTTTTTGGCTGCTCCCGCTTTTTGTTTACACTACCGCACCCACCTCGCCTAGGCATTCTCCACAAGAACTACCAAAACTTTGCTTATAACTGTCAAGACCAGAACGGAGACAGGACCCACTTGCGTTACGTTTTTCTCCATTTTATTGGAAAATAGGAAAGGGTTGCACCCACGATCCAGTGATCGCTGGGCGCGGGAAGCAGGTCGCTCAGAACGCGGCAGTGGGACTTCCGTGGCGAGCGATGGCAGTGTCAGGAACGGAAAAACGGGTCAGTAGCCAGGACAGGAGAGCAAAAAAGTTGTTGGGGTCAGAAACGAGTCGAAAGCCAGGAGAGGAGAGTAGACGTGGTCAGGATCAAAAAACGGGTCGAAGCTGTGGAACAGATGGGAGCAAAAAACAGGTAGGAGTCAGGGTCGAAAAAGGCTTGCCTAGAGTTAACTGAGGTTCGCAGACGGACTGACAAAAGGGGACGGATAGGAGTGGGTTTGAATACGGACAGACAGCCAATCAGAGTCCGAGGCAGTTGACGCCAAAGGAGCGGGCACAGGTGCATCACATCGGTAATTATAACATTAAAACTCGTCATCTCTTTAACCAATTAAGACGTAAATGTACATGTTTTAGAATTTGGGGATACCTTTAATATGAAAGTTTAAAGGGACTGTGTATCGTTAAGAGACTCCTAATGGTAAAAAAAAAATCATTTAAAACTATATAAATTGATTTAAAAATCAAGCAAGAATATATGAACTATGACAGAAAAGTGCCTTGAGTAGCTGTGGTTTGTCTTTCTTCCTTGTGGTTTGTAGCACTCGACATCTGGTGGTCAAAGAATACACACCGTCTCCTTGTAAGTGCAGCCTACGCAAATCATGGAATTATCTATTAATGATTAATTGATTCATTTTCATAAAATCCTTGATTTTTTTTTATCTTTAACTCTTATTTTGTGAGAAGAGTGGAACATTGTTATCACACGTTTTATTGTGAAAAACCCTATTCAGCCGGGATTGACTAAGAGACCCCTGGTTTAGATGTTCCGTTAGCTAAACTTTTTGTAGCGTTAGCGCCAGACGCTCGGCTCCACACACTCGTTGACGCATACATTTACGAGAGTGGGGGGTTCATGCTGTTGAGATGAGAGAGAGGGAAGACGGTTCGTAAGTAAAGAGAGGAATGCTTTTCCCTCACAACTCAGACTTGGTTAGAACTTAGCTCTGATCTGTCCGCTTTGGTTCATTTCGCATGTGTGTGTGAGTTTGCACACATACAAATGAGAGGCCGTTAGAGAAGTAAATCATACTTTCACAAATAACATCATCCTCTCACAGATTCACAACTACACTCTCAGACAGAAACATTCATACCTATGCACAACCACTACTTCTCTCTCACATACAGTCTACTATACTCTCATACACACATCAATGTGATTCCCCCACACACACTACTATACTCTCACATACATCATACTAAAGTCCCACACACACTAGTATACTCTCTCACACATACTACTGTACTCTCATACGCACATCATAATGATTCCCCCACACACACACTACTATACTCTCACATGCATCATACTAAACTCCCACACACACTACCATAGACCAACACACACGCTATCATAGTCCACTATACTTTTTCACACATCATTATAATTGCTATTACAATATAGGTTTTTCACACCTAGGGTGATGATCCCCTTACCTCTCATTGTCGTTTTACTTTGGGATCTTTTGGTAACCGTGGCGATTCATGCTAATCCGTGTGTTGTACAGTTGGACGTCGAACTGAAGTTTCTCTGAGTATAGTAGTTTGTGTGTGATTGTGGTCATAGTGTAGTATAGAAAGAGTATAATATAGTATAGTACAGTATAGTATAGAATGTGTGTGCGCGTGTGTGTGTGTTTACGTGTGTTTGTTTGTGTGTGAGAGAGAGAGTATAGTAGATTGTATCAGAGAACATAGTAGTGTGTATGTGTATGAGGGTATAGTTTTGTGTGCATGTGTGTGTGTGTGTGTGTGTGTGTAGTAGTAGTAGTAGTAGTGCGTGTGAGAGAGTATAGTGGTGTCTGTGCATGTGTGAGCAGAGTGATGTGTGTTAGTGTGTGTTAGTGTGTGTGTGTGTGTGTGTGTGTGTGTGTGTGTGTGTGTGTGTGTGTGTGTGTGTGAGAGAGAGAGAGAGAGTATAGTAGCTTGTGTGAGGGAATATAGTAGTGTGTATGTGCATGAGAGTATAGTAAGTAGTGTGTGTGTATGAGAGTGTAGTAGTGAGAGTGTTTGACAGTATAGTGATGTGCGTGTGTGTGGGGGTGTGTATGAGAGTATACTAGCATATGAGGGTCAAGTTTTATGAATGAAAGAGTATAGTAGTGTGTGAGAGTATAGCAATACGTATGAGGTATAGTAGTATGAATGAGAGAGTGTTTGTGCGCTTGACTTGACTGAGGTTTTTGAGTTCTTCTTTGCCCTCATGTAGGTCTTAGATCAGGGGATGGTGTCATAATAGTCTGTAGGTTGCAATAATCTGTGATCTGTGCAGCTCTTTGAGACTCCTTGTGATTAAGGGTGTTACAGATAAACATGACATGACTTGACTAAGGTTTTTGAGTTTTTCCTTGCCCTCATGTAGGTTTTAGATCAGGGGATGGTGTCATAATAGTCTGTAGTCTGCAATAGTCTGTTGTCTGTGCAGCACCTTGAGACTCCTTGAGATTAAGGGTGTCACAAATAAAGATGACTTGACTGAGGTTTTTGAGTTTTTCCTTGCCCTCATGTAGGTCTTAGATCAGAGGGTGGTGTAACAATAGTCTGTAGTTTGCAATAGTCCGTGCAGCCCTTTGAGACTGCTTGTGATGAAGGGCTACACAAATAAACCTGACTTGACTCGGAAGAAAAAAAAACTGCTATCACTAGAGGGAGCACTAGTTGCGTCGTACTGGCAATTTTGTCTGCACGACGCAACAACACTAAAACACACACCCGGTATATATGACAGACAACTACCGATAGACCTAATAGAATCCACCTTAACTGATTTTCAATGAGTTTGCATTGAGAAAGCCAGACACAGACACGCATATACACACTCTCACACATACGCTATAGCAGATGTTAAGGATTAGTGTGTGTTTGTGTGTCCACGGATGTGTGTGTTACTACCCTCGGGCAATGTTCAACAATGCATTATTCCTGAGTGCACCAGTTAAGAGGGGCACTCCATCACCATAGTAACTGCCCCATCATGGATGTAAACATGAGGGTAGTTGAACCATCGGCCACAATCAAATTGTACATGCAAGATGAGATCCCATTGTATTGCAGCATTATTACAAAATAATACGTATTTAGTTGATTATTTATGTATCACTCAATAATAAACCCAATTCACAGGCTAAGGTATAAAAGAAATATACTTTAGAAATGTGTTTCACAAAAAATAACCCTGCTGCGTAACTGTATTGCTTAAGGACACCATCCACTCTTCTTTACATGATACTTTGCCGCCATCAAGCGGATATTAGGGGAAATTATATTCTTGTTCCGTCCTACGAAAACCATATATTTTCCCATTACCAAACATATTATAAAAAGCTTCTGGGAGCGCCAAAGACCCGTATGTAGCTCCAGAGCAAGTTTAGCGGGTCGAGTAGTCCAACTTTGTTGGCGATAGAAAGCACCTTCCTCTATTTAGTCAGTCAGAAGGCAGAACACAATGCACGATGAAAATCCGCAAAGTAGCAAAACTGTGATAAGTAAACTACAGTACGTTAAGGGGTTACTGTATTCTATTCTACTTTAATTAATGACAATGATTGTCTGTGATTGTGTGTAGAGATTAAATACTTCCAGGAGATACTTCATAACCCGATGCATACAGTATTTCAAGATTACAACACAATGTTTTACCGTATACTACCATATTTGATCAATTGATGATCATTGCTGGCCTGTTGTATGCAACAAGATTCGAACCAGGGTCATGGAAGTAGGGCTCACAGGACAACCAGTGATACAGATGACAAAAGAAAAGGCACTAGGCCATATCTCGTCAGCCGGCTAATAATGGCAAAGTAAATGCGCCACGCACAAAAGAAAATAAGTCGTGTTTATTCTGCGGAGGGGCAAACAAAAGAAGGCAGCGCGTCGCCTAAACACTTTCCGATCTGGAGGCAACCGTTACGATTCCCGAAGAACAGATTTGCATAGTACATTCAGTTCTGCATATACGATAGGTTAAACAGTCCCTCCACTTCACCTGTGATTCAGTAACGTTGCAAAAGATGGAAACAGAAAACAAAAGTCTTTCAACAAAATACTATACAAGCTCTTTTGTGTACGTTTACATATCATTGACACACAGGTGAAGAGACTGTTTAACCTATCAGAATGCAGAACAAAATACACTATGCATATCAGTGTTTCTGACACCATGCGTAAAAAACAGCGTGATAATGACTGCAATTTCATGCCCCTTATAGTACGGTGCGCCTTATGTATGAAAAATATCCGACATAAGACTATTTGTTTATAGTGTGGATAATACAGTACTTCAAGTCCATCAAAGGTTGATCTACTTGCCTATACATAATTTAATGTACAAATGAGTTAATGTCTTATCATTTTTATTTGTTAAAAAAAGTTTAATATATCCAATATCTCATCTCATCTCATCTCATTAGCTACACCGCTTATCCTCAGTAGGGTCGCGGGAGTGCTGGAGCCCATCCCAGCCATCTCCGGGCAGTGGGCAGGGGACACCCTGAACTGGTTGCCAGCCAATCGCAGGGCACACGGGGACAGACAACTCACTCGCTCAGTCACACCTAGGGACAATTTGGACCGGCCAATTCACCTGAAATGCATGTTTTTGGAATGTGGGAGGAAACTGGAGTGCCCGGAGGAAACCCACGCAAGCATGGGGAGAACATACAAACTCCGCACAGGAAGTCTGGAGTTGGATTTGAACCCACGCAGGAGGTTCCCAAGACATGAACTGTGCCGCACATGCGCTAACCAATGCGCCGCCTTGCTGCCCCTATATCCAATATGTATATGTATGATATAAGTGTGTTCCACACAAGGAGACTGCTGGAAGTGATAATTTCCCTATGGGGATGATTTAAGTATCTATCTATCTATCTATCTATCTATCTATCTATCTATCTATCTATCTATCTATCTATCTATCTATCTATCTTTCTTTCTTTCTATCTATCTATCTATCTATCTATCTATCTATCTATCTATCTATCTATCTATCTATCTATCTATCTATCTATCTATCTATCTATCTATCTATCTATCTATCTATCTATCTATCTATCTATCTATCTATCTACCTACCTACCTATCTATCTATCTATCTATCTATCGATGGATCGATCGATCGATCGATCTATCTATTTATCTATCTATCTATCTATCTATCTATCTATCTATCTATCTATCTATCTATCTATCTATCTATCTATCTATCTATCTATCTTTCTTTCTTTCTTTCTATCTATCTATCTATCTATCTATCTATCTATCTATCTATCTATCTATCTATCTATCTATCTATCTATCTATCTATCTATCTATCTATCTATCTATCTATCTATCTATCTATCTATCTATCTATCTATCTATCTACCTACCTACCTACCTATCTATCTATCTATCTATCTATCTATCTATCTATCTTTCTATCTATCTATCTATCTATCTATCTAAATACAAAAATATCTAAATACATAGAAATCAAGATGCACTCAAAGCTTACTATACCGCGACCATGATGGCAGCCTGCTACTAGTGGCAGACGCCATCCAAAAATTAAGAATTTCGGCCACTCGGCTATGTTTTGCGTACAAATGTCTTGTTCATGTTATCTATCATGCACAGAATTACACACGCTAACAAAATTCATCATTTCGATCCGTGAAACAGACAAAAAAATCATTCATACAGGTACTTCTAGGTTCCTCAAATTGGGTTTTGGCCTGATGGTATGATTTTAAATCACTGCTAGGGTTTCCAACTAGGGTTCCAAAGTAGGATTTAGCACTGCTAAGGTTCCCACTTGGGTTCAAAGTATGATTTTGGATCTTAAACTAGGGTTTTTAAGCAATGATAGTGTTTCAAAGTCGGGTTTTAGCCTCAAACGGAAGTTATAAAGTGCTGAGTGCTTTCGCAAGCCGCTGTATCAGTAGTTGGCGGCAGATTCATTTTTTTCTTTCATTTACTAATTATTTATTTTGTACTTATAGTACAGTGTATTTTAGTTTTCCCTTGCCCTCATGAAGGTTTTAGATCAGTGGATGGTGAAATAATAGTCTGTGGTTTGAAAATAATCTGTGGTCTGTGCACCCCTTTGAGACTCTTTGTGATTAAGGGCTATACAAATAAACATGAATTGACTTGACTGAAGTTTTCAGGATTTTCTGGCCCTCATGTAGGTTTTAGATCAGGGGATGGTGTCCTAATAGTCTGTAGTCTATAATAATCTGTGGTCTGTGCAGCCCTTTGAGACTCCTTGTGATTAAAGGCGTCACAAATAAAAATGACTTGGTTGACGTTTTCGAGTTTTTCCTTGCCTTCATGTAGGTTTTAGATCAGGGGATGGTGTCCTAATAGTCTGTCGTCTGGATTGCCCTTTGAGACTCCTTGTGATTAAGGGCTATACAACTAATCATGACTTGACTTGACTATTCATCAGTATCAGCAAATACTCTTGAGTTGAACTCATACCACAGACTAGGTTTGAAAATAATCCGTGGCTGCTCAGCCCTTTGAGACTCTTTGTGATTAAGGGCGTCACAAATAAACATGACTTGAATTGACTGAAGTTTTAAGGATTTTCTGGCCTTCATGTAGGTCTTAGATCAGGGAATGGTGTAATAATATTCTGGAGTCTGCAATAGTCTATGGTCTGTGCAGCCCTTTGAGACTCCTTGTAATTAAAGACGTCACAAATAAACATGACTTGGTTGACGTTTTTGAGTTTTTCCTTGCCCTCACTTAGGTTTTGGATCAGGGGGTGGTGTCATAATAGTCTGTAGTCAGGATTGCCCTTTGAGACTCCTTGTGATTAAGGGATTTACAAATAATCATGACTTGACTTGACTCGACTATTCATCAGTATCAGCAAATACTCTTGAGTTGAACTCTAAAATGCTCAGGAGTGTGGGTCTTAAACTCTCACTTCTGGATTGGATCCTTGTGTGTGCGTGTCCCCGCTTATGTGTGTTTGACAGCTCAGATGAGGACTGGCTGGAGGCAGCTGCTTAGCTCCAGGCCACGTTCAGTTCCGTCGCGCTGCATTAGTCCCCAACCAACCTGTCACCCCTAGCAATAGCGATAGTAGGCAGCACAAGCACACGCACACGCAAAAACACTCCAACTGTTTCTGCATCTTTATTACTTCTCACGTACACAAAAAGCGAGGCGACCGAGACAAGCGCTAGACCGCGTCGGCGGTTGTCACCCGTCTACGCCAAAGGGTGTCGGTTTATGAGTCTGGGGTAGGTCATTTCTTCACAGAGAGTTTTCTATCGGTTGGTGTTGTAGTGCAGTCCGTCAGTGTTGATATGCGGGCGAGAGGGACTAACCGAAGTTGAGTGGAGTCTTTTGTAGCGTAGATGAGGCCCTGAGGCACAACCCCAGACCTAGACCCCCTCCACAAACACACACACAGACACACACAGACAAGCAACACGTGCATATGCTCTCAGCTGTTAAACTGAAGATGTGATGTGACAAGTACAGAATGCAGACTTTTCCGCCAAACCCGCCCAAGTAGAGGACTCGCCTGTCATGGCGGGACCGACCACGAGGCGGGACTGGGAAGTGACGGTTCATTAGGAAGAGGAGATTTTCACGTCTGTTTCTGTGAGACCTGGATCGTTGCTTTTCCTGCCACGCCGACAGTTTTTCACTGCTCCGAGCCGTAGACCAGTCGGCTTGCGTCTGGGGTAAACTTTTAATGCAGGGGTCTGTAAACTTTTTTCCGCGTTATCTTTCCCTTCTCTGATGAAAGGCCGAGGTCAGTTTTACAGAAAGCCACAATCAAATAAGCGTATTGGGTTTTTTACAAATCAAGTCGAGTCATGTTTATTTAATCACAAGGAGTCTCAAAAGGCTGCCCAGACCACACACTATTGCAAACTACAGACTATTATTATACCATCCCCTGATCTAAGACCTATATGAGGGCCAAGAAAATCTCAAAACCTCAGTCAGGTCAAGTCAAGTTTATTTGTGACGCCCTTACTCACAAAGAGTCCCAAAGGGCTGCACAGACCACAGACTTGCAAGCTACAGACTATTATGACACCATCCCCTGATCTAAGACCTATATAAGGGCAAAGAAAATCTCAAAAGCTCACTCAGGTCAAGTCATGTTTATTTGTGACGCCCTTACTCACAAAGAGTCCCAATGGGCTGAACAGACTATTACAGACTACAGACTATTAGAACACTAGCCCTGATCTAAGACCTAGGGGCAAAGAAAAACTCAAAAACCTCAGTCAAGTCAAGTCTTTTTCGTACTCTTTCCCCCTTTTTGTGCTTTTCTTTCACTCTATACTGCTCTCTTTTTGATCTTTCTCTCACTCTGTTTTTCTTCTATCTTTCTCCCTGTATCTTTCTTCTTTCTTTTTTTCTTATGCTCTTTCTCTTTGTTTCTCTTTCCCCCTCTCATTCTCTCGCCTCTCTCTTTCTTTCACGTTTTGTATACCTTTCTTTTGCTCTCTCTCACTCTCTCTCTCATTCTTCCTTTTCTCTCTCTTTCTTACTTTTTTCCTCTTGTTCTCTCTCTCACTATTTCTCCCCCACTCACTTTTTCCCTTTCTATCTGTCTCTCCTTTACTCCCTTTCTCTCTCATTCTTTCTTTCTCTTTTCCTCTCATTCTGTTTCCCTGTCTTTCTCCCTCCTGCTTTCTTTCTTCCTTTTCTCTCTCATTAGTGCTGTCTCTCTTCCTTTTGTTCTTTCCCCTCCCTCTCTCTCTAACCCTCATTCTCTCTCTCTCTTTCATGATCTTTTTCTTTCTGTCTTCTTATCTCTCTTTCTTTTGCTCTCTCTCTTTTTTTCTTCCCTTTCCCTCTCTCATGCTCCCCTTTCTCTCTCATTCTTTCTTTCTCTCTTCGTCTCATTCTTTCTCCCTGTCTTTCCCTCTCACTCTCTCGTTCTTCCTTTTCACTCTCATTATTTGTGTCTCTCTTTCTTTTGTTCCCCTTCCTCCCTCTCTCTCTATCCCTTATTCTCTCTTTCTCTCTCTTTCTTTCTCTTGTTCCTTCTCCCCTCCTATATCTTTCTTTTGCTCTCTCTCTCTTTTTAACTTTTGTTCTTCCCTTTCCCTCTCTTGTTCTCCCTTTTCTCTCTCATTCTTTCTGTCTCTCTTCCCCTCATTCTTTCTCCCTGTCGTTCTCTATCACTCTCTTGTTCTTCCTTTTCTCCCTCCATCTTTCTGTCTCTTTTCCTCTCTTTCTTTTTCTCATCTTTCTTACTTTCTCAATATCCCTTCCTCTTTCTTTCATTCTTTATTTCTCTCTTATTCTCATTCGTTCACCCTGTATTTTTCTCTGGTTCTTCCTTTTCTCCCTCAATATTTATTTTTCTCATCTTTCTTACTTTCTCAATATACTTTCATGTCTTTCACTCTCTTATTTTTTCTTTTTCTCTTCTTCTCATTCTTTCTCCTTGTTTTTCTCTCTCGCTCTCTTGTTCTTCCTTTTCTCTCTCATCATTTCTGTCTCTCTTCTTGTTCTCTACCCTCTCTCTTTCTCTCTCTCTCTCTCTCTCTCTCTCTCTCTCTCCTTCTCTCTCTTTCTCTCTCTCTCTCTCTTTCTTTCTTTCTCCCTTGCTATCTCTTTCTTTTGCTCTCTCTCTCTCTCTCTCTTTTTTGATTTTGTTCTTTCCTTTCCCTCTCTTGCTCTCGCTTTCTCTCTTTCTCTCTTCCTCCCATTCGTTCTCCCTGTCTTTCTCTCGCTCTCTCGTACTTCCTTTTCACGCTCCATCTTTCTGTCTCTCTTCTTCTTGTTCTCCTCCTTCTCTTCCTCTCTTTCTTTTTCTCATCTTTCTTACTTTCTCAACATCCCTTCCTCTCTCTCTCCCTCTTTCTTTCTTTCTCTTTCCCTTTTCTTCTTCCGATAATGAACCCGTCGATCACATTGTAAGTCGTTCTTTAAAAAATCAAACCGGGTTCCCTTTTGCGCTAATCAATAACAAAAAGTAGCCGGACGCCGGAAAAGGGAGGGAGACCCCCTGCCTGCTCCACAACCATGAGATGGGCGGAGTCCTCATCTTTTCTCAGCACACAGTTCATTTGCATGTCCTTGAGTGCAATCCGATGTCGCATCCACTCCTCCTGGAGATAGGAGGCGACGTTGCGGCCCGCTCTCCGCCGAATGAAGGCTGAGTGTTAATATTTAAGAGAGGAAGACTCTATTTATGGAGCAAAGCTGTAGGAAGCAGCCGCACATCACTAAATCTCCCTGACAGACAAGCTGGAAAATGGGACGCCTTGTTTGGTGGATGCGCACGAGAGAGTTCCCAGCCTCGCAATCTGGAATTTCGCTTTCCCCATCGGAGATCGTCCCCTCGGCGTCCCGGCATGCTTTACTCGTTTCATGATTGTGGTCTTTATTCAGTTCATGGTTGAAGTTTGGAGAAATGACAAGTTACCGTAAATTCTAGACGATTTGTATAAGCCGCACCCTTTATAAAGCCTCAAACAGCCTTTAAAGTAAACTAATTCACTTCCATTTTGATATATATATATATATATATATATATATATATATATATATATATATATATATATATATGCATGATATAATGTGGACAAGGAGAGTAGTGGGAAAGAGCGAGAGAAGAAGAGAGAGGTAAATAAAGAAATAGACGAAGAAAGAGAAAAAAAAGTAAGGAAAAGATCAAGAAAGACAGAGAAAGATAGAAAAGTGGAGATAGAATGAAAGAGAGAGAGAGTAAGGCAGGGAGAGAATATAGAGAAAGGGAGAGACACAGACATACGAAGAGCAAGAGAGGGAACCAAACAAAGTGAAAGGAAGACAGGAAGACAGAGAGAAAAGGGAGGGATGAGTAGAAAAAGAAAGTAGAAGAAAAAAGAGGGAAAAGAGAAACGGTGAAAGAGAAAAAGAGCGTAGATAAAGAAAAGGGGAAAAAGGAGAGAGAAAGGGAGAGAAAATATTAAAGAAAGAGAGAGAAAAAAAGACTAAGGGAGAAAATGAAAGAGAGAGAGAGAGAGAAATAGAGAGTGCAGAACAAGAAAAGAGGAAAACAGAGAGAGAAAAAGAAAGAAAAAAAAAACAAAGAGAGAGAGAGAGGTAAGAGGGGGAGAGAGAGGGAAGGAGAGTAGAACAAGAAAGAAGAAAAGGGAGGACGAGAGTCAAGTCAAGTCATTTTTATTTGTATAGCTCTTAATCACAAAGAGTCTCAAAGGGCTTCACAGGTTATTACACATGAGAAGTTTAGGTTATTCATATGCTATGGAGTAGAAGTGAGTTTTAAGCTTAGATTTCAACATTTCCACTGAGGTTGCAGATCGGATCTCAGGGGGAAGAGCATTCCACAACACCGGTGCCCGGATGGAGAACGCTCTCGAACCAGCGGAACACTTCTTGGTTCTTGGGATCACCAGAAGACCGGCGCTCTCAGAACGAAGGCTTCGGACCGGAACATAGGGGCAAATCAGATCTGAAAGATAAGAGGGAGCAAGTCCATGTATGATTTTGTACAATACTAAGAGAACCTTGAAATCACATCTTGGGCTAACTGGGAGCCAATGCAGGTTAGCCAAAATCGGCGTGATGTGATCAGACTTTTTTGTCCTAGTTAAAAGCCTCGCTGCAGCATTTTGGACCAGCTGAAGACTCTTGATTCTGGACTTCGGGAGACCGGAGAGTAGTGCATTACGGTAATAAACGTGTGAATTATAATCTCCGCATTCCGACTGAGACAGTATAGGAGGAATTTTAGCAATGTTGCGAAGATGGAAGAAAGCGGTTCTAGTCGGGGATAAAGAGAAAAACAGAGTGGAACAAGAAAAGAGGGAAAATAGAGAAAAGGTTAGAGAGAAAAAGACAAAAAAAGAGAGAGAGCTAAACAAGAAAATAGGGGAAAGAGGGGGAGAAAGAGAAAAGGAGAGCAGAACCAGAAAAGAGGAACAAAGAGAGAGAAAGAGAGAGAAAAAAAGACACAAAGAAAGAGAGAGAGATAAAGAGAGGGAGAGAGAAAAAAGATTAGGAGAGTAGAACAAAAAATAGGAAAAAAGAGAGGGAGAAAGAGAGGGTAAAAGAGAAAAGGAGAGTAGAGCAAGAAAAGAGGAGAAAGAGAGAAAATGAGAGAAAAAAAGACAAGGAATGAATGAGACAGAGCAAGAGAGAGTAGAGCAAGAAATGAGGAACAATCAGAAAAGAGAGATAAAACGACAACGAAAGAAAAAGAAAAATATATAGAGAAAATAGAACGAAAGAGAAAGAGAGAAAAAATGGGCAAAGGCAGAGACAAGTAAATAACGAAGAGAGAAAGAAATACAGTTACAATTGCTTTGCAAGTGGTGCGTCGCTTGACGACCTTGAGTGGACCTATTTTTCTCTTGTGCTTCTCTCACCGTAGCCTCACGGGCCGAATCAAAGCTGTTGGCGGACTTGACCTGACTTGACTATTGCACAAAACCAAGACAGGGAATGGAGTCAGGATATGTTTATTATCTTGGCTTAATTTTGCCTCAAATCGGTTGCACGAAAGCAGGCTCATTTTAGTTCGGCTTAGTTACTATGGTGATTTCTTCTCTACAGCTAGCCTGCTACCCACCAGGAAAACAACCAGGCTAAGATTATCCCCAGGGATACATCTGGCACTTGTAATATCAATTGTGTGAAAAAGTAACGGGTCTTATACAGTTTGTATATATAGTCAGCCTCGAAAGCTAGCTTCTTGGAGTCGCCTATTCACTCTAGATTCAGACACCATTTTGTTTTTTGTTCTTTTGCAAAAATCTAAAAAAGTCGTTTCCTCCATTTAGAGCACAGGTGTCAAACTGGCGGCCCGTGGGCCAAATCAGGCCCGCTAAGGGATTGAATCCGGCCCGCGAGACAACACTCAGAGAAGCACAAGATAAAAACAAGCTGCAGGTTGAAATATGTCAACTTGATGTTGCTAAAGAATGGTGCTTCTCACAAAGACACTGCACTTGTATTTATTCCTCTCTCTCTCTCTCTCTCTCTCTCTCTCTCCACTCCTTTTCTCCCACTCTCTGTCTCTTTCACTCTGTGTCTCTCTTTTTCTCTTCCTTTGTTGCTCTTAGTCTCTTTCTCTCTCTGTCTTTTTAACTTATTTTGCCCTAATTTCCTTTTTTTCCTTTTCTCTCTTTTCTCTTTCTCTCTTCCTACTCTTTGCGCTTTTTCTCTCTTTTCTTTCCTTCGGTCTTTCTATTTCTCTTTAGATTTCTTTCTTCCTCTCCCTTTCTTTCCCCCTCTCTCATGACTTCTCTTTTTATCTCTTTTGTTTCTCAGGCTCTCCCCCTCTCTCTCTTTCTTTATCCCCCCTCTTTCTCTTATTTCTTTATCTCTCTTTTTCTTTCTCTTTAATCTACTGGTCCGGCCCCCAACAGAATGTTTGTTCTATCGTGTGGCCCCAGAGTTAAAATGAGTTTGACACCCCTGATTTAGAGACTCTAATTTACCCGTCGTCCTGCTTGGCTGTGAAATGCAACATACCACTTCTTTTTTATCTCTTCGCAATAGTGCAAAAGAGAGTAGTACCCACCATTGGAGGAGATCTTCAGTTTTTTACCAATATAGTGCACGCAAAAAACATGTATTCTTAGTATAAAAATTTTCCCTCGGCCATTTTGAAAGTTTAATCACACCCACAAATTTGATGCTCCAGATACTCGACTAGCTCAAAGGAAGGTTGTTTTTTATCACTTCTCTAATCAGCTAAACACAAGTGGTTTCTAATTAGGTTAGCCTCCTAACACCCAAATGATGTACAATTAACACTTCACTGGGGTGCAGGTTATGAAGGATCAAAATGTTCGGTTCAGCCGGACTGAAAAGCCTGACAGGCCGCATGCGGCCCCCGGACCGCCGTTTGCCCACCCAAATGAACATAAATTGAATTGAAGAATACCGATAAAATAAGCTTAATGTGTGTATATTTCTGGGGATCAATAGTCACTTGGCAGAGCGAGTTTGCAGCTGCTGAGAATTGGAAACAGGTGCACCCATGAGGGTTTACCCACATCGCGTCTGAGTGGGCAGAGGACCGCTCGATTGGTACCTAAAATAGGGAAAACAGACTGCAAAGCAGGGGTCTCTGAAGTCATTGACATGGGGGCTGCCAGAGCTAGGGTCCACTAGAAAAAATCGGATTAAAAGTTTCCACTCTTCTGAAATATATTTTATAGAATCTACGACACAAAATAAGAAGGTCTCTGATGATCTGAAACCTTTGTAATTGACAAAAACACTGAAACCAGGAAGAGGGGCGAAAAGGTTTTTACGGCACCGAAGGCGCGATGGGAAAAAAACAGGAGAAGGGCTCTTCGAACTCAGTGGGGCATTATACTTAAACATTCCGCTTTCAAGTTTTTAAAGACACCTCAAACGCCGCACCCTACCTTTAAGGCAGGGGCACTATCATCCTGTAGGCTGCAATCAGCCCACGAACCACGGGTTTGTGACTCAACCATGCCTAGGAGTGTCTTTAGACGGGTTAGGGTCTGCGAGGATTGTTCAAAGTCGCCCTAAGTGTGTGCCCCCCCACGGCTGGTGAGTTCCTGGTGTCCCTCTCCGAAAGCCAGCGGGGGACCCTAGGGGGTGGGGGCGCCCGGTGACCCCAAAACCCTGCCTTAGGCGCCGACCGCCACCAGCCTGAACCCCCGGCAACCCCCCCACCGCCGGCTCTCTTGATGCTAAGCACCTCTCGGCTGGATTGTCTCTAAGCTACAGACTTCTATTGTCCGTCCTCATTAGAATACTGATCCGATACACGCACACACGGGCCGTTTCTCTGTAATTGCACAATCACGCGTCGATCCAGATGGTAAAACAAAAGAAAATGAAACTGATGAAATAAAGTGGAAGGGCTCCGTTTAGTTAAAGAGAATTCTCGGCTCTTGATGCCCATACTCCCCAACACTACCCCCTTTACGCAACCTTTTCCGTACCAGGGACCGGTTTCAAGGTTTGGACCGAAAACCGCAACAATACAATACAGTGCGTTGAGAACATGTGCCAATACGCGGAAATGAAGTACATACCCTTGATTACTACTCTCCGGAGTAACACGAAATGTAATTGTTTAAGCAGTATTTCAACACTTTAAAGTTAATCCTCCTACGTGGATGGAGACTGATTTGACATGCAACCGCCCAGTCTGTCAGGACCAGAACGGAGACAGAACCCACTTGCGTTGCTTTTCTCAAAAGTTTCTCACAAAGAGAAAGGATTGCGCCCACGATCCGTTGATTGCTGGACGCGGGAAGCAGGTCGCTCCGAACGCGGAAGTGGATCTTCCGTTGCGAGCGATGGCATTGTCGGGGACGGAAAACAGGTCGGTAGCCAGGACAGAGAGCAAAAACGTGGTCGTAAGCCAGGAAAGGAGAGTAGACGTGGTTGGGGACAAAAGAGGTCGAAAGCCGGGACGGAAGAGCAGACGTGGTCAGGATCAAAAACGGTCGAAGCCGGAGGAAAGACAGGAGCAAAAACAGGTGTGAGTCAGGGTCGAAAAAGGCTTGCCTAGTGTTAACTGAGGTTCGCAGACGGGCTGACAAACGGGGACAGATAGGAGAGGGTATAAATAGGGACAGGGAGCAGATCAGGGTCACAGAGCACAGGTGAATAACATCGGTAGTCATGACACAGTCAGCCATAGAATGAGTGCTTTGTTGCCTACAAAACCTGGAAGTAGAGCGAGAAACCCAGAAGTAGTATTAATTTGTGTTTAATTTAGGTAACACGCCCCATGTTAGCGGGTCCATGGCGATCCATTACTTGAAGTATCTGATAAAATATGCTAAAAACAATCATACATCACCCAATTTTGTTCTCATTTCTTGTTCACCTTATAAGCTTCCTTATATATGAAAATGTTGCTTTTTACATTTCCAGTGTGGGTCCCTGGGCCCTATTTTCTGCCAGTGTATCTCTTAATTCCAATTTTAAAAATAGTCAATGAACCTCATGTCACGGTTGCCATGGCGCCCAATTGGCCCCGCCCATGTGGCGCCAGCATGTTGACAAATTGGCTTTCTGTCTATTTTGCGCTCAGCAGTGTCACGCTTGCTTTGTCAGCCCGTCAACGAACTTCTGCCCCGTGGGTTTTGACATAGTCCTGTTCCTGTTGGTATTTCCTGTCCGGTATTGTTCCCGTTTATTTTGTCCTGTTTAATTTCGGTTTCCAGTTTTTTTCCGTCTATTTTTGTCCTGTTTATTATTTTCTCCAGTTTCCGTTCCCGTCTAGTTTCTCCTGTTTATTTTCGATATCCTGATTCGTTATCTATCCTGTCCGTCCCGTCCTGTCCAGTATTGACCCCATCTGTCTGATATCAACTCAGGCAATTGGAATCTATCTCATCAGTCTCTGGCTTCCTGTCTTTCCACGCTAGACCGACTGCCTAACGTGCATGACTCCCCATTTCCCGTAAAATAAAAAGCTTGTGTGAGAAACATAACGCGATTGGGTCCTGATCCTGTTCTGGTTCCTGACACCTCAAGGTAGTTTCATGAATAAATGAAAGGGTTTTCTGTTACCTGGCTATTATTGAACAAATCTGCCAGTTATTTCTTTTCAATTTGTGAAACATTTTAATCGTATGAACTATACATTGATAACCATTGATAATAATGCGCACTTGCAGCTTTAACTGTATTAATCAGTTCATTCCAGATAAAGTTGGTTATGGTATTATAGGCTGCCCGGAGTTTATTTCCTTACACCCCTGGCTTACTTTCATCTGAACGGTCTAAAGTGAAATTGTTGCCCAAAATAGTATGTATTGAATGTATTGAAAATATTTCGTTTTATTTGTGTACAGATATAGTAAAAATACGCCAAAATGAGAATCCCCCAAAGCTCTCCTGAGTGGAAGAGGGGCTTATCTACTTATGGTTTCAGTTTTGGCAATAGTTAGTTTTATAATGCCTTTTTTATAGCCGTTTTGAAACCAAACTTAATAATACTAATGTAACTATTTTAATTAGAGCGTTTTATAATGTACTGACAATTTATTTTCTTCATTTTGTCAAAATAAATATTTCTAATAAAATCAAGAAACCTTGATGCAATTACAAGTCAAGTCATATTTATTGTGACTCCCTTAATCACAAGGAGTCTCAAAGGGCTGCACAGACCACAGACTATTGCAACATACAGACTGTTATTAACCCCATCCCCTGATCTAACACCTACTTGAGGGCAAGGGAAAACTAAAAACCTCAGTCAAGTCATGTTTATTTATGACACCCTTAATCACAAGGAGTCTCAATGGACTGTACAGACCACAGAGTAATACTAACTACAGACTATTATGACACCATCCCCTGATCTAAGACCTACATGAGGGCAAGGAAAAACTCAAAAACCTCAGTCAAACCTTGAGAAGGGACCACACATGAGGTAATCCTCTTTCCGGGATGACCAGGCTGCATTGGATGTTGCAAGGGCATCGGCAGAAAACACACAGTCAACATTAAATATAGGTATAGACGCTCCCCCACTTACGAATGAGATTTGTTCCAGACGATCGTTCGTCAGTTGAATTTGTTTGTAAGTTGTTTCAGTGCTAAATTTGTATCTTTAAGTTGTATATAAGTATGTTTAAGGCTTGTATAAGTACCCTGAATTGTTTTGTACTGAAAAATAAACATTTCATAAAATATGCTTTCTAAAGATGAATAAAGTTAAGTTTAACTTCTTTTGGAATATGGGCTTCAAGAGTTAGGTGACTTCCTCCTCCGTGGTAAAAAGTGGCCGAAAAAAAGCCATCCAACCATTTTCTCAACCGCATCAAGCTTTCTTAGTCCATTTTCATTTCAAAAGAAACGGCTTGCCTCTTCTTTACACTTTACATCAACCATATCGAGATATTAAACAATAAAATTGTCAAACTTCTTAGCGCGCTGGCAATACAGTATAGAAGGTTTACGCACAAACGAGGAAGCTGAAGCGGATTCTTCTTCAGGGTGAATGGAGGGTGAGCTCTCACAGCACCACACACTACAGCACTGTCCTCTACTCGGATAAAGGTGCACACAATACAAAATCTAACTTACAGCAATGTCCAGATATTTTTCAACATCCCGAAAAAAAATGTACGTACGTACCGTTGTTCTTAACTCAAATTTTCCTAAGTAGGGGAGCGTCTGTAATAAAAGAAATCTTGCAAAAAGTACAGTTTACTGATGCAGCAGGTTCTGGATGATGGCCTATATCAGGTCCAGGTGCCTGTATAATGGCTCCAAACGCACTGTGCAACACCTGGGCTATGAATTTTACTTCAAGGGGCAAGAAAACAAAAGTATAAACATCAACATCAGTAGCCAAAGAATAAAGGTCTTCTGAGGTTGCAGATCTAAAGGAGTGGTCACACAGCCTTTCACGAGCGTATCGCAGCTGAATCACGGCCAGAAGTTTCTGCCGGTGAAGCAGACGCGGTGGAAAATGTGCAAAATTGGCTAAACCCGCTGTTTACCCGTGGTATGCCCGCGAAACAGACGCCGGCGACTGTTCCGCGTCCTCATCGCAGGTAACCGCGGCTGCATCGCGTTTGACTGTGCTTACACGCGGTACACACGCTAATGCACGTGATAACACCGCGATACGGGCGCAGAACAAACGTGCTATGACCGTGCTCCACCCGCGATAACCCGCTAAAATTTCGCGTCCTACCCGCGTGTAACCACGTCTTGGCCGCGGCCGTTGCACGTCCTAGCACATTCGTACTGTGTCTTTACCTCGTGTGTACCACGTGTGCCGCCCGCGGTTAACCGTGGTCTAAAGTTTTGAGCAGCGCAAAACTTTTTCGCGCGGCCAACCGCGTGTGAATTTCTTACCGCGTGTAAAGCACTGCTGTATCTCGTCTGTATCGCGATCTCAAAGCGTCCAACTGCGCCTGCTTCACGGGCAGAAATTTCAGGCTGTGATTCAGCCTCGACACGCCCGTGAAAGGCTGTGTGACCACGCCTTTATCTCAGAGGGCAGAGCATCCCATAGAGCCTAAATGGAGAAGGCTCGGTTTGACAAGCAAACTACATGGCTGAGTTATGTTTTCATAGAATAAATAACTGGATCCTTCAACAACACTTTTACTTCCCATCCTGTTTTACCATGAACTTCTATAGGAGGCTTTAAATGATGTGTATTTAATGGAAGAACTCCACAAGTTTAATGGGAAGGTGCAGCCCTTTGAGACTCTTTGTGATTAAGGGCTATACAAAATAAATGACGTGACTAGGCCAAAAATACCTTTATGTTGATCCAGACTCCAGGGCTGTGGTCTTGATCCTTCTCAGGAACATGTTGAATAAGGTTGGAGAGAGAATGCAGCCTTGTCTAACACCCACTGTGGTTGGAGACCAAGCTCCAATGGTACCATTGATTAGTACCGCACTGTTCACTAACCTCAGTTTTGCTGATGATATTGCCGGACTGGCAGGAGAGGAACAGGAACTCGGAGATCTGGTCCATTGCCTAGACAAAGCATCAACCTAGTATTGGATAGAAATCAGCACAGAAAACAAAGTGATGACCAACAACCCCCAAGGTATCACCACAAACATCCCAGCATCAACAACAGAGAGCTAGAACCTCTCACCAAATTTAAATATCTTGGATCTATCATATAAGAAGAGGGGTTAGAAATGTCAGGAGCAATGTTCCCTGTAATTTTCCACAGGTCTGAGCGTTCACACAAAGTCGGTGAGCAACGCTTGAAACAACAGTGAGCAACCATAATCCCAAGTGTGGCAAGATAATTAATTATCAAACATGTCCAAAACTTGACATTTTGCTGAGTTTCCGGCAATGCAAAATTATTTTTCTCTTTTGAATGAATTGACTCATGTACTATTGGAAAGGTTGTGGGGCCTACAAACGTCGTTTGTTCTTACAATTCTTTCACAAGATATCCATTTCTGTTTTTTTCCTGATATATTTTGTCGCATAATACTTATAATAATTTATGGGGGCTTATTTAGTCGGTTGCAAGATACAGAACTGTACTTAATCACATTTTTAGTGGAAGTCCAATGTTGGCAAAAAGATTCACTTGATAAAACTGGAAATTATTTGAATGCAACAAAAACTTTTTCTTCTTTTTCCATGTTTTTTCTACTTTTTAAAAAAATCCTTTAAAAAATCTTTTGTTTTTTTCCTAGCTGTTACTTTTTTCTTCTTGTTTTCTATATTTTTTTCTCAGCTATTCACTACTTTTTCATTTTGGTATTTTTTTCTTTTTTGTTCTATTCCCCTCTTCCTTTAAGTCATTTTTTGCATCATTTTACACAATATTTGGTCATATAGGGATTAAAGAAGCAAAAACAACCTGAAGAGCCGTTCAGAACCCGAAAGAGCCAGTTCCTTTCAGTGAGCCGAGCCGAAGAAGCTGGTTCTCGACAAACTCTACTAACTTTACTCAACTCTGTTCTACTTCGACTCGACTTTAAAATACCGCATTTAGGACACGGCGTCGGGGGAACCCGTGTATTTTTACCTTCATGCACTGTAACTTTGACTTAATTCGCTTCTTATTTAGCAATTTTGAGCCCTCATTTTTGTGCGCTGGCTAGATTTTCTTGTGCGCTGCAGTGCGCGCAGTCCGCAATTGCGCACGCCTCAGCTCAGAGGGAACATTGGTCAGGAACAGGACAGGAAGCAGAAGCCACTCGCGTAACGTTACTCACAGTTTATTGGGGAGAAGAGAAATGAGCGCACACTCGATCCGAAGATTGATCAGAACTAGGAAGTAGTCAAAATCAAACAGATCGGGGCGAGAACAAAACAAGAGTAAAAAACACAGGCAAAAACGGGAATTCACAGGGCTTGGCAAAACAAGAGCAAAAACACAGGCAAAAACGGGGATTCACAGGCCTTGACGTATCACAACAGAGTTTAGCAGGAGTTTCGCAGACGCTCCGACACCAGGCGACTCACAAGACAGCGTTTAAGTAGTCAGGGAGCAATCTGTCATCGCATTTTAGCTGGTGTCCTTGGGCGGGGCCAATAAGGCGCCATGGCAACCGTGACAGAACCTGGCGCCACACGGCAGGGACAAATTGGGCGCCATGGCAACCGTGACAAGAACCAGGGATCATGGCCTGGATGGCTGGAACCACGGCCACTTGCAGGACTTAAACCCATCTGGAAGGTCAAGAACATAGGAGTGAAATCAAAGGCATATATCGCCATCATATATTGACCATTTTTGTTTGGCTGGCCGAATCCAACAGGGGCCATGGTTAGCCCACCATTGTGCTAAAGAAGGGTTGATAGTCTCCAAAAACAGTCGTATATCGCATACAGTGCTGGTGTTTGAAAAATAAGTGGGCACGCGTCCCTCAGGTAAAACACAGGAACATCCTGAGATTGTTCCTGTTGAGAAATTGATATCATGAAATATAAATGCCGAGCATTTCGAGCCTGGAGCGCCAAACGGGAACGCTTTGAATATGAAGCTGAGAATTCCCCGTAAATCATCAAATCTGACAACAAACGAAAACTCAAACGGACGCCCTTAATGAGTTAAATACACACGCCGGTGCACTAAGAGCGCCTCTTGGAGTCTTCTAAGCGCCTTCTTACCCGGCGTCTATGACGCTTCCTTTCTGTATGATCACCGAGCATCAAACACACATTTAAATATTCATACCAGGTGTTAGAAGATGGCCGACTGTGGCGCTCTTCGCAGGTGTATTAAAAATTCCCCCTGTTTCTCCGCCGCGCCGAGTTTGAGTTCCCCCG